>NC_056725.1:922942100-923077100 GCF_019279795.1 Protopterus annectens | reverse complement strand
AGGTCATAAGGGCACACATGTATTGTGTAGGTCAAGCCCACACATATATGGCCCCAGCCCCACCGTATGTGTGGGGGGATACAACAGCAGTGGACTGATGGCAGGAATGGCAGCATGATATACTCACAGCCCACTACAGACCAACCCCTGCCAGCATGCCATATGTGCAAAGCTTGGTATGTAGGTGGAGGACAGAGGCTGGAACACAGGCCCTTATGTGGAAAACTGTTGCCATACACTAAGCAAGTCACTGGTGTTACAGGATAGTCTGCAACATACCCTTAGTCAGGGATTTGAGGATAGAAACATAAATGGATGTAGCCATGTACTGATAGCACTCAACACACACACTGCCAATGAAATTTCTGACACAGGACCTGTGTGGTGGGCACAAAACATGATAGGCACACCTCTGGCCATCAAGAGGATAGGCCCACAGTTAAGAGCTATGCAGACAGACTGCATTCCAAGGTAAACAAGTATGTAGACACAAACCCTGTAACACCAGTACTATACAAAGCTTAACACAACTCTACTCACACTCTGCCTGTAGTTCTTGAACCTCCTACAAATAAGTAGCTGGCCTGAGTGTGCAGGTTCTCCTGCTACCTGCTGTCTGTAACACTGATGCCCACACACAAGAAGGATGTCCATCACACAGGAAAGGTAAAGGGACCACACCCACATGATGTAGGGATTTATAGTAGGTGGTTGTCATTACAATGGTAATTGGAAGTACTACACAGCAAGCTGTATGCAATTAGCAAGTGGAGGACACTGATTGGTGCAGAGGCCATCACCTGATCATGTGCATCACCTACTAAAGCCATGCTGTAATCTATTCAAAGCAGCTCAATCCATTTACTGGAGAGAGAGAGAGAGAAAGAGAGAGAGAGAAATAAAAAAAAGAGAAAGAAAGACAAAAAAACAAAAAAAAAACCTAAGGCAAAGGTATTTATTCAGCATTCATTCACCAAGACATCATTCCCACAATAGGTATGTGAAGTATATATACATGTAATAGAATATAGTACCTGGTCCATAATAATGGGATAGATGATGCGGAATGATTTATATGTGCCATCAGGTGTTGTTGTGATGATGTTCAACTGAACAACTGCTATGGACAATAGTGTCTGTCCCTGTGGGTAGTGGGCCATAGCTGTCAACTGTGCAGGTCAACACTGACTGACAAGATGTAAGCCATCATAGTGTGTGTTGTGTAATGGGAAGTATGTATATTACATTGCCAATAGCTGATGGTGGAAGTAATGCCATTATGATGGACACATGGGACCCATGGCCCACCACTGGCAGGATACTCAGGTTAATCTGTAATGTAACATGCCAGAATGCCATAAGTGTGTAATAGGGTTACCTGCAATTGGGTCCTATATATATACCCCTCTAATGTCTGGCAATGTCCATATGTGGCACCTGTTTGTGTTGTAGCAAGGCAGAACAGTGCAGCTGTGCAGGAAGGTGCTGTGAGATTGTGGAGCTGATGTCTGAATGTACCCCACATATAGCTATGCATATGTGTACATATGTCACATATATAATATACAAAGATATATATGTATATCAGCATGTATGTCCACAAATATACAGATACCCATGTGTAGACATATATATGTACACATATATACATCACATATATCTACACATATATAGATATATACCTATATGCACATGTCTACATATATATACAGACACACACACAAACATATATGTATGTAAAGACATGTCTACCACAGTGATGTGTGCTATGTGCGAGGCACCAGCACACATAGCAATACACACAGATATCTACAGCTGGCAGTGTGTTTAACATGGATGGATATGTCACATGTTAGTCCCTTGTTGGAACCACATTGCCCCCATCTGTGAAGTATGCAATGGGAATATGGGGAAGTATGGCAGGTACACTTGTGAAGGTGGTCAGGGTTTGTTGATATAGAGGACAGTCTACAGGGGTGGTATTTGACACATGTGGTAAGTAAACACCTTGGATGGTGTGTGTGGTCTTTGATGTGGATGCCCCATGGGCCACAATATGGACACAATGGGAACAAGCCTCCTATCCACTGCTACTCACAACAGCAGTCCATGTCCTGAAGGTGCCTGGTCTGGAGGCTGAGCAGGAGGAGCATGTTGGCACTGTGAATGTGTGCTGGGTGCCTCAGACTGATGTAGCACATCCCACATGTATCTGTGTAGCCTAGTATGGAACAGACCCTAGACCTGACCTCAGGGGACAGGAACATGTCTGTGTGTGCCCCAAGGAGGGGGTGACAATATCCCCTGGGTTGGTTCCACCTGATGGCATTGCTGGACCAGTATATGAGGAGGCCCCAGGTTGTGACACACATGTGATGTGGCCAGATTTCATGTGCAGATGGGTTTGGAGACATGGTTCAGCTGGCTAATAGAACATATACATGTTATTGTGTCACTGTTATAGAACATATGCTGGTAGTAATACACAATCCCGGTACATGTCCAACAGCATGCATAGATATCCCATAACACAGAATATCAGATGTGCAGCAATCCCAAAGCAGCGATACCACTGGCATATATGGAACCATAGTGGCCCTGACAATGGCATGCAGGTGAATAGTCTCCAACAGGCCAGTAATGATAGTGTCCAGACAGGGGACATGGCTACAATCACATAGTAGAAAGTGTGGTACAATACAATATCTGTCCCACTGGTAGGTAAGCTGTAGCCATATCTGATGAGTTGTGTGTACAGTTTGTTGAAGCTGATATGGTGGTGGGGGGTGACAGAGATATGTATTATGAACTGTGGTAACCTTGCTGTATGAGTTGCTCAGACCTGTTTCCATCTTTATGTCTTTCAGCCAAGATGCCGCATGCATGGTTGTCTACCTATTCCCATGTGGAGAAAGATGTGGTGATATCACACTTGATCCAACACTACCCTGTTTGGCAAGGTTGCACATGAGCAGCAGGAGCAGACCACCTTGTGGAATGAACTAGTCCACAAGGTCAATGATGTCGGACTGCACAACTGCAGTTATGAGCAGGTCCGGCATCATTGTACTGACCTTCTTCACAATGCCTGTCAGCGTGATGCTGCAGTCCAGGGGGATCACCTCACCACAGGAGTGGCCATGCCATCCATCCCCCCTGACATGTGTGGAGGATCTCCTGGCCAGCACCATTGCACCTGCTCGTCCGGCCAGCCGTCAACTGCTGGACACCTTCGTAGAAGTGGGTGTCACCCGCACACCGGCCGAGGAGCATGCAGGTAAGGGCACAAGGCACATCAGTAGACCACTGTTGTGTATACATCCGCATTGGTACAGGTAGATCATGCATATCTGACATGTCTTAGATAATTTGGGTTGCTGCATTGTACTGATAAACAGATGTCCAGATGTGATAGCATCATGGGAATGTACCATTGATGTATTGTACTACTGCACTCACCCTGTAGCACTTCCACATTTCATCTCTCACCCTCTTATGTAGGTCCCTCCGAGATACCACCAAGGCAGCAGCCTGTATTTGGTGAGTATGTTTTATGTAGATGCTTGCCAACATAACAGGCATGTAATGGCAATAGTATATTCCATGCATACATGTAACACACCTACCCTGAATGCATGCTGTACATGTGCATGTATTGTTGCTGTGAAATGCATGGTCTCACGGGGTGACCATGATGGGGTATTGTAAGGGTATGTCAGACACCTGCATGATAACTAACATCCTGTCATTGCAGAATGTGTCCACAGGGAGTAACATACTGGTGGTAGACATGGCTTACAGTAGGGACATGTTTGGAACAACACCCATATACAGTGCAACACCAGTGTATATATCTGTAGAACAATGACAACTGCTCTGGAGATACACTATGGCATAAGGCATTGCAGTACTCCATATTATCACCTGGGTCTAGGCTGCAACATGTGGTGTTCAGTGTATGGGACACTGCAAAGTGACACACGTGTAGGGCTTACTTATCATGCATCTGCATAAAGGCTGAAGGAGGGGGTGGTTCAGCATGACACACCAGTGCACTGCAGCAGGGATCCTAAGGATGCTAGAAATGGCTCTATCTGCACATAGTCAGGTTCAGGATCTGTGGCAGCCATAACCCTACCCACACAGCAATAGTGATGGCAGTGTGTGAACACCATTGGGATGTGCACATGAGTAGACATTGCAATCATGCAGAATAGGGGGACATATGTAGGGCAGACTGAACATACACTGGCAAATGCAAATGGCCCACACTTGTATACCCCTGCCAGGAGTAGTGACTGCTGTAGTACACACAACAAGAGGTGGGATAAACTGCCATGATAAGGGTGTGCACACATATGCCCACACAGTGTGTATGCATTGTGGTCAGCAGCCACACACCTAACACAATCTGTAAACACTGCATGTGAAAGTACAAGACATATTGGGCTCGTGTACTGCTAAGATATGCAGTGATGTGGTCCCATGGCAGATCAAGGATGTGTGTGTCTAATCAATAAAGGTGTGTACACCCCCCATAGCCACAGTATGCTCTGATGGTTGTCAGTGTAAGAGAATTGGATTGGTCATACATGGTCTGTTGATGTTGACAGCTGTAAATTGGGCATCAGACATTCACCAATCACAACTGTCCACATATCATCCCAGGTATGTATTGCTGAAAACATAGGGGCTGTGAGCAGTAAAGCTGACATAACTGACACAGTACTACACATTCCGCAATGGGTTGTACACCTGTGAGTTGTGGTGCACAGTACATGGTAGGATGCAGAACAGGTGCACAGCAATACTGTGGTATCCAGGGGAAGGGGCATCATCTAGTGACACAGCACATGCATCACACACATGTATACTGTTGCTAGCATGGATTGGCTATAGCTGAACTGCATGCTGTTCTGTACCATAACTTCTGCATGTTGACAGATGGGTAATAGGAGGACTGTGTGTACAATCATCGTGCAACCTCACCTGTATGTGTGTGTGTGTGTGTGTGTGTGTGTGTGTGTGTGTGTGTGTGTGTGTGTGGGTGTGTGTGTGTGTGCATCCTGGTGGTTAGTTAGTTTGTCTGCATGGTCACTCTGCTGAAGTGGAGGGAGGTAGATGCATGTAGGATGTGTATGTGCATGTGTTTGTTTGTGTGGGTGGCCATGTATGCACGTGTGAGATTGTGGGGTGTTCATACAGCTGTACCTCCCTTTGGGACCATGCAGTACATGGACTGGGACTGCCACATTTCACACCAGGAATACTTGTCATGTGTGTAATCACATTGCAGCAAATAGTATAATATGGTTTGTAGCATGGAACAGGCATCCAGAGGGAAGGTAAAAGGCCCCAAAACTCACAGAGATCATCAACCCATGCAGCATGAGCTTTAAACTACAACACCCGGAGTTATCCCAAAATTTGTTGTCACTGTGGCTAAGGACGAATTATGATGGTTAATGAAAGAAAAAGGATAATGGGGAAAAAAATGCCCCCAAAATTGGGGTTTATGCCCGAAAAAGGGGGGTTGTGGGTGGGTGTTGGGGGGGTTAAAAAAAAGGCCCTTTTTTTGGACGGTTTAAGGATAATTTTTTAAAGGGGCAAGTGGGAGTTCTGATGCAGGGTGGGGTAACACATGGAAATTTTGGGGTGGAAAGTTGGGGAATAAATTTTTTTTTTTTTTGGGGTTTGGGGGTTTTTACTTTTCAATGCTTTCGGAAAGTGAATTGTTTTTTTCCCCCCAGGGGAGGGGCAGGGTCCCTCGCAGCAACGATGTTGGGCCCCAAAGAAAATGTTAAAAATTTTTGGGGGTGGGGGTTTTCAGGGGGCCCCAAAAGACATCCCCCTTTTTCCACCCCCCCCCCCAACCGTTTCAGGCCTATACATCCCCCCACCCGGGCCTAGGGAGGGCGCTCATTTCATGCACGGGAAAAATTGTCCATGCCTACTGGTCCCTTGAGAGGCTGAGATGTTTGGGGCCCCCCGGGGTTTCCCGGGGGCTTGGTGGGCATGGCTATGTGGGAGCACAAGCTGGAAACAAGTGCAGGGTGCAGGGCCGGCAATAGCAACACCGCAGGGTGGGTGCAACCCACACTGAAGAATTGCTGGCGGGGCCCCCGGGAACTGGTTAAAGGAAATGGGCTGGTGAGAGTGGCCCCCTTGACCTGGTTTTTTTGTGCTTTAAGGGGGGGGGATGGCCGGGGGGACCCAACCTGGAGAATTGGTGCAACACCGGGGGGAGCAGTGGCATTTTCCCCCCCCAACCCCCCCCTTTTGCCCACCCCTGGGTCCCAGGAGGGACCTGGCCTGGCAAACATCACGGGGAAGTAACTTGGGCCACCTTGTCCCATAACCCTGGGAGGACAGCCTGGTTAGGCCGAGGGATGTGAAATCCTGCTTTAAAGAGGCTGAAGGAGGGGTGGTTCAGCATGACACACCAGTGCACTGCAGCAGGGATCCTAAGGATGCTAGAAATGGCTCTATCTGCACATAGTCAGGTTCAGGATCTGTGGCAGCCATAACCCTACCCACACAGCAATAGTGATGGCAGTGTGTGAACACCATTGGGATGTGCACATGAGTAGACATTGCAATCATGCAGAATAGGGGGACATATGTAGGCAGACTGAACATACACTGGCAAATGCAAATGGCCCACACTTGTATACCCTGCCAGGAGTAGTGACTGCTGTAGTACACACAACAAGAGGTGGGATAAACTGCCATGATAAGGGTGTGCACACATATGCCCACACAGTGTGTATGCATTGTGGTCAGCAGCCACACACCTAACACAATCTGTAAACACTGCATGTGAAAGTACAAGACATATTGGGCTCGTGTACTGCTAAGATATGCAGTGATGTGGTCCCATGGCAGATCAAGGATGTGTGTGTCTAATCAATAAAGGTGTGTACACCCCCCATAGCCACAGTATGCTCTGATGGTTGTCAGTGTAAGAGAATTGGATTGGTCATACATGGTCTGTTGATGTTGACAGCTGTAAATTGGGCATCAGACATTCACCAATCACAACTGTCCACATATCATCCCAGGTATGTATTGCTGAAAACATAGGGCTGTGAGCAGTAAAGCTGACATAACTGACACAGTACTACACATTCCGCAATGGGTTGTACACCTGTGAGTTGTGGTGCACAGTACATGGTAGGATGCAGAACAGGTGCACAGCAATACTGTGGTATCCAGGGGAAGGGGCATCATCTAGTGACACAGCACATGCATCACACACATGTATACTGTTGCTAGCATGGATTGGCTATAGCTGAACTGCATGCTGTTCTGTACCATAACTTCTGCATGTTGACAGATGGGTAATAGGAGGACTGTGTGTACAATCATCGTGCAACCTCACCTGTATGTGTGTGTGTGTGTGTGTGTGTGTGTGTGTGTGTGTGTGTGTGTGTGTGGGTGTGTGTGTGTGTGCATCCTGGTGGTTAGTTAGTTTGTCTGCATGGTCACTCTGCTGAAGTGGAGGGAGGTAGATGCATGTAGGATGTGTATGTGCATGTGTTTGTTTGTGTGGGTGGCCATGTATGCACGTGTGAGATTGTGGGGTGTTCATACAGCTGTACCTCCCTTTGGGACCATGCAGTACATGGACTGGGACTGCCACATTTCACACCAGGAATACTTGTCATGTGTGTAATCACATTGCAGCAAATAGTATAATATGGTTTGTAGCATGGAACAGGCATCCAGAGGGAAGGTAGACACCAGATACACACTTAATATCACAGTCAGCAGAGAGGTCACCTACAACCCACGTATGCAGCACTACAGATTCATTGGGGAAGTACTAGTCAACACCAGGGAGTGTATCCAAATATTGCAGTTGTCACATGAAAGGCTGAAGGAACAGCATATCTGGCATGTACTGAGAATTACATGCACATGACACACCAGTGCGAGGTATTATGGATACAACATAGTAGCCCACACATAGAGGGACCATGCACATCATGTCCAGACATACAGAGGGTGCATACTGAATGACAGCAGTGAGGCCATGTAAAACCACTACACACAGGTCAGACAGGTAAAGTAGCAACAGGCCTTGTGTTGTGGCCACTTGTGGGGGCATTTAGAGGACTGAGATGTTAATGAGTGGTATCAATGTGTGTATGTTAACAAGTGTGATGTAGGATGGGGTAACACATGGACATATACGTGGGACTGTCTGTAAAGTCATGGACAGGTAGGTATTACAGAGGTGTGTGTGTGTGTGTGTGTGTGTGTGTGTGTGTGTGTGTGTGTGTGTGTGTGTGTGTGTGTGTACTGTTAGGCAATGCTGTACAGGTTTTAAAGTGCATTTATTGTTTTCCCCTACAGGTGGCGAGGTGGTTCAGGGTCCCTTCTGCATGCACTCTGATGTTGGTGTCCATACAGACACCGAAGATGATGATATTAATATTGAGGCACAGATGGGGTTGTCAGGGGCTGACACTGCGCGAACATCTGACATCCCCTTTTAGCCACCCCAACCCCGCACACAGTTTCAGTGTCTATACACACCCCATCACTAGTGGCCATAGCGGATGGACAGCTGGAATTCGGTGGCAGTGCACAGGAAAGTGTAGTAACCATGCCTAATGTGTCCAGTTGCAGCAGGCATAGCCAGATGTCTGGCAGGCCACCACATAGGCAGATGTCCCAGGCTACTCGTGGTAGGGTCACTGGACATCATGCCCCTGGCAGAGGCGACATAGCTGGTACCAGCAGAAGCATGTTTCAGGCTGTCATGTTGGCACAGGCAGATATAGAACATTACCACAGGCAGGGTCTGAGGCTGCATAGGGCTGCTCTCACATCTTCAAATGACAATGCCCTTGAACTGGCTGGTGCCATGTGTGGCTTAACTGAGTTAATGGATAGATGGTCTGGTGAGATGATGGCCCTCATTGACCGTGGTTTGTCTGTGCTTGAATGTGTGGTGGGAGTGCGGCAATGGCCGTGTGGATGTAGGCCAGCAATGCCAACAGCTGGTAGTCAATGTGGACATGCTAGGACACCACGGGGCTCCTGTAGTCGCAGTAGCAGCACCTGGCAGTGTGGGGGTGTGCTGGCCACACCACACCACAGCAGGCTACATGGATGTGGCCTGCTGTGGTGTGGTGTGGACAGCACAGCAGGTCACATACATGTGGTCCTGGCCAGTCCCAGGAGGGACCTGGTACCAGTGGACAAATGTCATCAGCAGGTGAGAGTAACACATTGAGGCCTATACCTGGATGTGCCCATGGAACTCCTGGCAGGCACAGTCCATGTGTCCATGGCCAGAGGCAGTGAACTGCACACCCTGCCAGGTATGGTCTGCAGCTGTCCATAAACACCTGTGAAAGGCAGCGACATGTCAGAAGTGTGTGCATGCATATCCACACACTATGCAAACACACCTAGGGAAACCCAATACCTATACACACCACATCACCTCACCCAGCTCCCAACAGTACATCCCTCACCCACACACATGGTGTCAAATGTATGGCCCACCCTTGGCCTCTGGCAAACCAACATCAAACCCTGTGCATATGATGACACCTGTGCCACATCCCTGTCATCCATATTATCAATGCAGGGACAGGCTGATAAGGATCTGATGCACATGGTGACTGTACCACAGTGTACCACAGTACAGTAGTGTAACATGTTGTAGGGAGTAGAGTGTAAGACATAGTTGTTTGGTAGTGTAGCCATCCAGCAATAATGCATTATAGCTGTTAGTAACACTGGTTGATTGCAGTCCCTATAATGTTATCCATTTGTGTTGTAGGTGTACATGTGTCAGCACCAGGATGGTCTGCAGTCATATTCCACAATGGGGTATGTCACTGTGGTGACACCATGGCTGTGACATATCTGGGGTACAGTCGAGCACATTTCACAGGTTACTAAACCGGTTATTGCCTGTGCCACATGGACAGGTGGCCCGGTGAGGCGTGTATGCTCTGCAACCTGATGTAGACCCATCCACATGCACGCACACTGTTACTTGGCAAAACTGGGACTAGACCCCCCACCTAGCTATGTAGTGATACTGAAGTGTGTGGCTTACATTGCACTCACCACACAGTGTTTAGGGTGAGGTGTGTCCCAGGCTACATGTTACATGCAGAACATCTCCCGACATGTACAGTATGCTAATGGGGGATGTAATGGGTGTATTTGGACAATACGTAGTGTGACATACCATCATATACACATTTACAGACACATAACAGCCAGACACACATCTGAGATACCAGGGCCTATCACTGCTAACTAACATGACAGTAACTCCAATGTGTTACAGGTAGGCTGCACACATCACATGCATAACTGGCTTGGATTGCGGTAACAGTTACATGTATGGTTGATGGTGACAGTGGTAACCATAACATGGTACATGGGACATATAACGGATGTACCTTGGTGTAATAACAGTGTACAGAACATACACATCCCCCCTGGATATTGTACTCCCTGAAATTCATGCTGACACTCTGCCATATCCACCATGATACATTGGCCGCAACTGCTATACAACCCATAATATACCCCAACATTGGTACTACAGGGATATGCATCTCATGCACATGCCACACGCGTAGTAGGGTGTTGCATTGTCATGTCTTACCTATGGGCAGCAACAACACTATCTGTACTACTGTGTGGCAATGGATATTCTAATAGGAGTATGTGGCCTTGGAATGCTGTACCCTACAGATATATGGACATGCACAACTGCACACACACATGCTGGAACACAATGGGTATCCCATGCCTATCACCCCATTTGTACAAAATTGTTGTGCTGGTACTGCAAGGCTTGCATAGCCAGTATGGGTGGGAACTTAACAGGGTACATGTAATGTCCCATACAGCAGCAGCCACAACTGACTATGGCAATGGGTGTTGCGTTGGTTGCGAAGGCCCTCATGGAATTCTCATGTACAGATGTGCTAACACACAGACACTGCTATATTCAGTCATGCACATGTAGACATGTGTCAGTACAGGGGCGCATCCCTGCAGGTGGTCATAGCTGTGTACCTAGCTATTGTCCAAGGGGAGATGGGTTGTGTAGGGGTTGTGTGTACAATGTTACCCTGCCACCTGCCAGGTGGCAGCGGGCAATCTACCAACAGGCACTACTGTCATGACCCTCAGAGTGAGAATGGCATGCATCAGCCAATCCTCCAGGTGCCTCCTGCACATGGCCACTGAGGTGATCAGGGTGACATGTATGCAACATGCATTACAACACATGGTTAGTGTCTGTGATGGAGAGCTGTACCCAAACTTGTTCTGTTGACTGTGTTAGTGTAATGGAGGTACCTGTGGCATGTGGTGCATACAAGGTGACATCACCTATATGTGCCGCATCTTACACAGCTGGGCAGACATGTCAGTGTCAGTCAAGCTTAGGTTGCCTGTACATATCCCAGCTGGATGCCTGCCATCTGCACATCTGTACAGGGATTGACAGTCAGCAGCCTGGCAAGTAGCTATACAGTAGCATGAGTGTGTTGACAGACATCTGACAACAATATGGATGCTATAACTACATGTTGGATGCCCTCACTAACATGTGCTGTACAGACGGTAGTCTACAGTCAAAATCCACATGATGGCTCATTACCCAGTAAAACACAGCTCACACACCAGGGATACAACAGGGAGGCCTCGGTGTCCAGCCATGCTCACAGGTGTGCCTGTTGTCTGTTCTACATCTGCTCTTGCCTGGGTTAGTACTGTCAACAGTAGTACTGCCATGATACACTACATGCCAGTGTAACAGCACATACCCTGGGCTACTACACCTGTATGTAACACATTCACATGGATAACAGTGCTGTACAGGCCTCATATATGTCTGTGTCCCACACATGACACTCACACCCCTTGCTACTGTATTGACAGGTTATCAGACTGGGTTGTGTGTCCTGGTTACCAGGGCTAAGCTATGTTTATCAAGTATCAACATTGCTGCAATATAACAGCTAAGCTGATTTTCTCACTGGTAAGCGCTGCCTACACTGTGTAAGAGCCCGTACATTTACCCATAGATTAGCACTGCTTAGCTTCAGGCAAACCAATGCAAATGCACTTAAAGCTGCTCAAAACTGCCTTAACCACTCTGTATCTGGCAGCCCTTGTTCTACCCAGCAACAAAATGAAATTGCAGGTGTTGTACCCAGGACCCTTTGCACTGAGGTCAAAACACTTAACCAGTATGCCATGACCACTGTGAAAACAGCTGTTGTTTTACCAATGTAGCTGTCAATACACATATTGAGTAGTATTGAATAATTGCCTTTAGTTCCCAAATTGTGTAGTCCTTGTTATTAATATGACTGTTGCACCACATATGTTGTTTTATCATAATGTGCACATAGCAGATACATACAGTGAGATACATGTGGGATGGTGTACACAACTGTGACGTTTACTTATGACAGGAATATGGTTGTATACATATAATAGGTCTATATATGTCTACATGTGCATACACATGTATACTCATAAATATGTCTGTATACACATCTGTATAGTGCTACATATATATGGCCAGGTGTACATCTCTTTGTATGTACATATATACATATATATATATATATATATATATATATATATATATATATATATATATATATGTGTGTGTGTGTGTGTGTGTGTGTGTGTGTATATAGATATATGTATATGTATATATAAATATATGTCTATATAGCTATATATGTATGCACATCCTATGTGTACAGATATGCCTAGTTATGTTGGTATATATGTAGATATCTATAACTATATGTGCATACATATCTATTCTGATATACCTACTACTGTCAATATATATGTAGATATCCATATATATATATATATATATATATATATATATATATGTGCATATGTATCTCTATCTGTATATGTGTAGACATTTTTTGCTCTGTATATGTATATATCTGGTGTTTATATGTATATCTATGTACATATACATATCCATCTATATATGTCAGTATGTATATGTGTATATATCTATAAGATATCTGGATAATTATATATACATATATTTCCACCATATGTCCTGAACATTGAGTGCAGCCCTACCTCAGCCCCTATAGTCCCAACTTCATATTGCATGGGAATGTCAGGTATGTATAGCAGGTATATTAGTAGACTATTGCTATTGTAATAGGGATTGTCTTCACAGACATGGTATGTGTGGGAGGTCACTTCTGCTTTTAACATGTGTGCCATTGGCTACTGACAGACATCCTAAAGACTTCATAGTACAGTGCTAGCACGTAATGCTCCTGTGGACTACAGCAAAGATATTGGCCAATATATGTGGACATTCTGACACACTCTGGACAGTCCAGAGGTATATACAGAACCCCTTAGTGCCAAACATGTGGACCAAGCCTGACAATGTGGATGCTAACAACCATGTAGATGGGTATAACATGTAACAACTGGTATACATTTGCCACCATAGGTTATGCATTCACACACTCCTGTCTGTCCTGACACATTATAACCTCTGGTACAGAGGTGCCATGGCCACATACTACCCACTAAATATTGACATACATCTGTACAGCATCCCAATGCTCTGTCTGACATACATGACTGTTAAGGGAGGCCCACCAGCAGTACATCTGGCAAGTATCTGAACATGACATCTCACTTGGTAAGTACTTGGTAAGTACACTAAGCTGCTAGGCATGTAGAAAAGCACTGTGTAGGCTACAGGCAGACTGGCTCAACACTGGCCTACATTTCCTATGGGGCAATGCACATGTACCTGCATATATAGCAGGCTCTACAGGCATGCCACAGCACAGTGTAAGATACACCTGTGTGAAAGCGCATAACCACAACCAATGTGAACACAGCCGCATATGGTAAGCTAGCATAATATTACAGTATATGGACTAGCTGTTCAACACCATCCTCATATGTGCCACTCACACACTAACCCTACATATACTGGGCCACTACACAGTGTGGTCTGATGTCTGGCTGTGGTATGGGACATGTTTGTGTATGGCCCTACAAACATGTAAGCTGATACGGTAACATACAGTGGAGCAGCATGTAACATCAGATAGGATGGGACCAAGAACAATGACATCTACCACAGTCTGTCCACAGGCCAAAGTACATAGTAACAATACACACACTGTCAACATTCACTGTAAGTACACAGACCTCAGTACTGTACACACAACAAAAGAATGCCCAGGTTATGTCATCAAATATAACCCCTACTATACATAACATGTGTAGCAGTCTGATATCTCACTGGCTTGTTATCAGATTTGATGTCACTAATTATGGTGTACAGCACATATGCACCTCTTACTGCATGACATATGTACAAAGGTTGACAGTGTTCTGGCTGGAGGCACATACACAGGGCCAGTATTGACATGTTGCTGTGATAACCTCATACATTTACTGTTGTAACAGGGTTTGTTGCAACATATGTCCTATGAGGGATATGCAGTCAGTAACTGTCATGGCTTTCACCATCTACAGACTGCAATCCTCACACTACCTTCTGCAGTTCACAGATAGGTACTCTGTGGGTAACACATGAAACAAAAGGCACCATACACTGCCCAGTCTGCAGATGACTCTACAGATGTGAATTCCTCATAAACATAGCACTGACATGGCAGGTATTAAAACATTGAGGACAGCCATATCCACACAAACCCTGTTAAACCAACATTACTCCAAATGCACTATAGCAGCACTTACAGTCTGTAGTCAGGTCAGACACATCCCCCTCCTGTGTGTTGCCCTGTTTCCACAGTGTATGTTGTTAGAGGTAAATCCCTAATCCATTTGAGATGCTGTTTGCCAAACAACAGATCGAGTTCCTACTCACAGTGAATGAAAAGGCCCAACACCAACATGCTATTCCTAGATATTGGAGTGTGTTTCCATGCAATTGGCTATGGGAATATTACCACAGCTGTTCCACATGCAATCAGTTAGAGGAGGGCTGCAATTCATGCAGAGGCCATCAGCTGATCATGAGCATCACTTAAAATACACATGGTGCTGCCTAAGCAAAGCAGGTGTAGGTCTCCACATCCACCAGAGAGGGAGTGATAGAAGCAGACAGAGGCAAAGACAAGTCAGGGAGGGGTGGGAGAGTAAAACTTAAGCATATTGTGTTACACACCTACCAGCACAGGGTATCAAACCCCTGATGACTATTTAGTACTATCACATTTCTATGCAGTTATTGGATGCACCACATAAGTTACATGTCGAGGAGCCTTTAGAATGTATATGTGATGGTGAGTGACATCAGCAACAGGGATATGGTAGCTGTACGGTAGGTGCCACCATCAACACAGCCACACTTTCACAGGGACACACACACATTGACACACATGGCAGGGCCAGGAATACAACTCATCACTAGTGAGACTGCCACAACACATTACTGTGCAAGTATCACATGCACCACAGGGGTCATACGGAGGTTATATGGGCAAAGGGTATGCAGAGGTGTCTGACATCAGACAGCATGCTTCAGTATGCTAATGGAGGTGTAGTGAGTGTGAATGTGATCATATGCATCATACAACACACACACACACACACACACACACACACACACACACACACACACACACACACACAGAGCCACACAGGGTGCCAGTACTGACATGCATAGGTGCATTGCTTCACGGGTGGGTAGTGGTCGACTGTGCCAGATGGCTATACAAGGGTATACCTTAGCATCAGGCCACATGACAATGGTCTGCATTGTGGCTCAGGGGTGCAGTTTCTGGATTTGGCCACACAGGTGGGTATTGTATTCCCCATCCAGTCACCTGGGTGACTATTGCATGTGGCCAATGCTGTGCATTGCTTGCCATGTATGTATTCCTTAGTCCATGACATGGACAGTGTCTGGGATGTGCACATCTCCCACATGAATGTACAGTGACATGCGGAACTGTACCTGGGGTGTCTGGCCCATGTTGTGTACACAGATTTACATCAGATGAGCCAGTCCTGGCCTCATGTGGTGGGAACTGGTAATAGATAGCAGATTTACCCTGCACATACAATGATAGCATGCTAATGGCATTCCCTGGTGTCAGTGGCATCTGTCCATACAGAGCATGTTTTCAGGCATGGTATGTCCTTTGTGGGTCACATGTGATGGCACCACATGTGTTGCAGGTGTCCAGTGGGGAACATGGAGAATGTGCACTCTCAGCATGTACGTGCCTATTGGACAGATGGACAGGGTGCCATGCCCTCTGTAGCCCACTGCAATCACTCCATAGTTACTATCAGTGGACAATATGCAGTGTACTACCAGCATAGCAGCTGTTGCCTAGGCAAGTGTGTGTGTGTGTGTGTGTGTGTGTGTGTGTGTGTGTGTGTGTGTGTGTGTGTGTGTGTATGAGACATGGGTTGAGAGTGTTCTCTGGATAATACTAGGGTTGCTAACTTTGTTTGCCGGGCCTTGATTTCACATGCATGGGTATGGATTTGCACCCCAGCTTCTCAGCTATTTCACATCTGTTATCCCTGTATGGTGGACATACTAGGGCCACCATATAAGAAATTTGCAAAACCCACTCCACACTGAGCCCAGTTGTTACACACTCACACCCACCTCCACACATGATATGAGTTACAAACATAAACACACACACACACACACACACACACACACACACACACACACACACACACACACACACACACCTGTCATGTCTAGGATTAGAACTCCTACCTAACTAGTTTATTACACTGCAGCACTATGCAGTTATAGGACGTGCCAAGGAGATTACTGGAACACTCATTCCCCAAAGGTGTATTTCACATTGGATGACATCAGCAGGATTGCCAAAGTAGGGCATTCAAATTGTAGTGAGTGTGGCTAGGCTAAAATGCATTGCTCCCTACACAGACATTGAAACACACACAAAACATCCACAACCAACATGTGTGGGAATAGAACCCCTACCAGAGTTCTATATCACACTACAACATGAAGCTGTTATAGGAAGCACCACAGGGATTATTGGAGTACTCCTACCCCAAAGGTGTATTTCACAATGAATGACATCAGCAGGATTGCCAAAGTAAGGTATTTGAATAGTAGTGAGTGTGGCTAGGCAAAAGTGCATTGCTCCCTATGCAGACAGAGACACATACACACACAAAACATCCACAACCAACATGTGTGTGAATAGAACCCCTACTAGAGTTCTATTTCACACTACAGCATGAAGCTGTTGTAGGACACACCACAGGGATTACTGGAATACTCTTTCCCCAAAGGTTTATTTCACAACGAATGACATAAGCAGGATTGCCAAAGTAGGGCATTTGAATTTAATGAGTGTGGCTTGGCTAAAATGCATTGTTCCCTACACAGAGACACACACACAAAAAATCCACAGCCAACATGTGTGGTAATAAAACCCCTACCAGAGTTCTATATCACACTACAGCATGAAGCTGTTGTAGGACACACCATGGGGATTACTGGAGTACTCCTTCCCCAAAGGTGTATTTCACAATGAATGACATCAGCAGGATTGCCAAAGTAGGGCATTTGAATTGTAGTGAGTGTGGCTAGGCTCAAATGCATTGATCCCTACACAGAAAGAGAGACACACACAAAACATCCACAACTGACATGTGTGTAAATAAAGCCCCTATCAGAGTTTTGTATCACACTGCAGCATGAAGCTGTTGTAAGATGCACCACAGGGATTGCTGGAGTACTTCTTCCCCAAAGGTGTATTTCACAATGAATGACATCAGTAGGATTGCCAAAGTAGGGCATTTGAATTTTAGTGAGTGTGGCTAGGCTAAAATGCATTGCTCCCAACACAGACAGACAGACACACACACACATACACACACACACACACACACACACACACACACACACACACACACACACACACACACACACACACACACACTTGCCATGTCTGGGATTAGAACTCCTACTTAACTAGTTTATCACACTACAGCAGTACACAGTTATAGGACACACCACACAGATTACTGGGCTACAGCTTTTTGAAAGGTGTATTTCACAGTTTATGGCATCAGCAGCCTTGACAATGTAGGGTATTTGATTTGTAGTGAGTGTGACTAGCCTAAAAAGCATTGCTTTTTACACAGACAGTGACATACACACAGAAACACACACACACAATTGCCATGTCTGAGATTAGAACTCTTATCTAGCTAATTTATGACACAACAGGAGTATGCAGATATAGGACACACCACGGAGATTACTGGGCTACAGCTTTCCATAAGGTGTATTTCACATCTGACGTGTAGTGAGTGTGACTATCTTAAAAAGCATTGCTCTCTATACAGACAGAGACACACACACACACACATTTGCCATGTCTGGGGTTAGAACTCCTATATAACTAGTTTATCACACTACAGCAGTACACAGTTATAGAAAGCGCCACAGAGATTATTGGCATACACCTTTCACAAGGGTGCATTTCAAAGTGGATGACCTAATCAGGTTTGTCTTAGTATGGCTATGGGGAGGTCAGTTTGTGTGCATAGGCCATAACCCATTCATCTAGATGTTGACACACCACATGCGGGCACACACAGGGTTATATTCCACAGGTACGTGTATACAGCTGCTAGATGACTACTTCCTTGTACAGTCATGTTGCACAGCTAGCACTTGCACCACATAGTCCGTCATGCTGACAGATACCAGTGGCTAAGGTCTACAGTGAGTGATATCCAAACTTCATGTGGTTGTAGCCATTTAGCTATGTGCTGGGTGGGACAGGCCTTATAATGGATGGCCCCTTGTGTAGCAGTCACTCTCTTCCACACATCTGTGTACATCTACGTTTGGCTTATTATAGTGTGCTGCCCTTGGATATATGCCTGTATTCCTATCCAGTGTGTGTGCAAAGCATGAGTGCTGCATACTGAGGTGTGTCTGCACTAACATCTGCAAATGCCAGATATGTCTGGTCCACTGTTGTTTGCAGACATGGCCTTCATTTGTTTAAGTGTGTGAGCATGCCCAGTATGACCTTTTGGTATGTTGTTGGCTGACATTGCCTTCATTTCTCTAAGTGTGTGAGCATGCCCAGTATGGCCTTCTGTATTGAATGTGTGGATCAATTCCAGGTAGTTTGTACTGCAGTGCAGACCTTTGTGTTGTACACCTACAGATAGCATACTGTTTCTGCAGGCTATCCGTCAATCATTTGGCAATATGGGGACAAACTGTGCAGAGGATAGTGTGTACTGTAGGTGATTGTGTCTGTGCTGCTTCAGCTGCATGGTACTGCTGTTAGCATATATATTCAAACATGTGTACTGTTATACACAGTGATGTGTTCTGTCCTCATGTACTGTCAGGTGGACATTCTTGCTCACAGTGATGACTTGGGGGACAAGGGTGACTGCAGCTGTGTCTGGTATTGTGGGCAGACACCTACATATTCATGGTAAGTTATGCAATTCTGGAGGATGAGCTGCAGACACTTGGTGCTGGGTTTGTGTATCCAGTTCAGCACCTTGGTACAGTGCTGGCAGAGGATCCCATACTTGTTCGCCCATCAACATGGCAGTATGGCCTTATCTTCCTGTGCCAATGCCTCACAGCTGTACAGATTTGCACAGGTTAGCCAGAGGCAGGGGCCATGGCTTAGGACATTTACCATATTGTGGTGTATGGACAGGTGTGTAGCCACCCATTTATGTGTTTGCAGCCAGGGATAGTGTGTGCACACAGCTTGGTGTCAGACCCTGCACATTCCATGCTGCCCATACTCCCACACCCCTCTCTGTTATACTAACCTCTTCCATACATTATGCATACATTCTCTGATACTTTCCCTAAGGGTATCACCACATCACAGGTGTGTGTTAGTGTTGGTCCACAGTTCAAGCAGTGGGACATGGTGGACATATTACAGTGGTTTGTCCACATGGCCTTGCATATGGCTTATATGGAGTGTGTTATATTGTTATTTGGGTGTCCATGACATAACATGCATTGGCAGTACATGTGAGACACGGGCCTTTGGCAGTAGCCTGTGAGGCATTAGGTGTTGATGCAGGCCAGATGTGGCAGACCATTGCATTCTGTCAGTCCTACAGTCTCAGACCACCATACAGTATATTCCCCTGGGGTGACAGGGTAGATGTGATAGTTGTTCATGCCAGTACCTTCTATCAGTTTTGATCAGGTGATGTGAATGCTGGCAGGGTGCTACCTACAGCTAGGGACACACCTGCATGGGACACCTGCACTGCATGCTGCAGTCTTCTGCTATTGCCATATACAGATGGGGTAATACTGTACCCATTCCCCACAGCAGGGATATTGCCAGAGAGGTGCCTGTGGGTGGTGTTTGCGTGGCTGGGTGCATGTGTGCTATGGACACTACTTGCATCTGACACACAGATATGCATGGGGCATTAAAGTTATGCTGGCATGTGCAGGTACATCAGCTGGTTCCCAATACATCAGTCCTACCTCCTTTGTGATCTGCAGGTGTTCAGGCAGACATCATCAGTATTTGCTACTACAGGTCCTGTTACTGTGATGCATACCTATATGTACAAATCCAAGGGTGTCACCATTTCACAGTGACACAATATATACTGTATGTCTGGGGTACTTTCCCCTGTGTACTGCTTGTATATCTAGCCCAACAGCCATGCCATGTCAGTCGTTCAGATGGTGACACATATTACCACCATACATTTACAATAGCTTACTGTTTGAATGCGTTATACTGGTGGGAATTGTCTTTGGCACTGCAGTCATGAGGGCTTGTCCCTGTTATCAGCAGTAGTGGACAATGGCCACCAGGTCTTACCTCAATATGCATACATACTGAAAGCTCTCACACATTATGAAACACAAACCATCCTAACACACTCAGACTTGCATATTGTGCAAATGCTACAACCTATCCTGCTACCTTGGCAACCTCTGACCATCTGTGCTCCACTCATATTATACCTACTCATACATATTACTACATTTCTACACAGGATTGGGGGGGCAGACCTGAGTGTCTTTACATTTCTACACTGGATTGGGGAAAGCAGCAGACCTGCCTGTTTCCACATGTCTACATAGGTGTGGGGGGAGCACCTGACTGTTACTACATTTCTACACAGGATTGGGAGGGGGGGACACCTGACTGTTTCTACATGTCTACATTGGAGTGGGCGGCACACCTGACTGTTACTAAATTTCTACATAGGGTTGTGGGAGGCCACACCTGACTGCTTTTACATTTCTACACAGGATTGGGGGGAACACCTGACTGTTACTACATTTGTACACAGGATTGGGGGGGGCACACCTGACTGTTTCTACATGGGAGTGGGGTCATACCTGACTGTTACTACATTTCTACATAGGGTTGTGGGGGGACACATCTGACTGTTTTTATATTAATACACAAGACTAGTGGGGCAAGCCTGACTATTACTACATTTCTACACAGGACTGGGGGGTACACCTGACCGTTACTACATTTCTACACAGGATTGAGGGGGCACACCTGACTGCTTCTACATGTCTACATGGGAGTGGGGGGGCACACCTGACTGTTACTACATTTCTACACAGGATTGGGGGGGGACACCTGACTGTTTCTACATGTCTACATGGGAGTGGGGGGCACACTCGACTGTTACTACATTTCTACATAGGGTTGTGGAAGGACACACTTGACTGTTTTTACATTTCTACACAGGATTGGGGGGGCACATCTGACTGTTACTACATTTCTACACAGGATTTGGGGGGGGCACACCTGACTGTTTCTACATTTCTACACATGATTGGGGGCACACCTTACTGTTTTTACATATCTACATAGGATGGGGGGCACACCTCGCACATGCACACATTTGCTATGACTGTACTGGTATGTCAGGTACTCCATTTCATTCTGTATTCTAACCTATCATACAGACTAGAGGCATATCAGTGTACTACAGGTCTTAGCTTTGGTTGCCCTACATATTAGTGTCTGACTTCCTACCCTTCAGAACTAACATCCCACTGCCTGACCTGCTGTAGTCTGTCTGTGTAGGCCTGGGGGGAGGTTACCCATGGACATCATTCAGAGGCCATAGCATAGGCTCTGTTTGGGTTTGTCTGTCCTGCTGGCTGAGACTGTTGTTGGGTATGTGAACCTCCCTGACTGACATGTGTGATTCATATGGACACACATGTCACTTAGCACATTTCATGCAGTGAGTTTTGTCACCCTGTGTAGTACTGGCTACTATGTTGACTCAAGTATGTGTTACAGATGTCATGGTGCCACTATGGGGTGTCTACTATCTACTGCCATAACATTCAGCCACCCAATTCCCTTGCATGCTCACATCCGTACCATAGATACAGGTAACAACACATTCTACTCCATTTGGCAATTGGTAGGTTGATTGACTTACCTTGTGGGTGGTCCAGGATTGAGGATGGTGCTGGAAGGCTGCCTATGTCAGATGCACATAGTACACTCCCTATACATGGTTGAGTGCAGGTAGTGTCATCCCTTTTACTGTATGTGCAAGTCAGAGAGAGGTGTCATTGCCTGGGTCCCTACTGCGTCAGTGTATGTGCTATTGGTTGTCTCTTTGCCACGGCCTCGGCATACTGGGCATGCCTCCATCTGCCTACTGGGGCAGGCTCAGGTTGTTCCTCCTCCGAGTCACTCTGTGCCTGTGCAGGCCTTGGCACTAGTGGGGGGCTGTGTGGCTCTGCCCCATGCTGTTCCTGCTGCAGCTGTTTCTGCTGGATCATATTATGTAGCATGGCACATACCATAACAATTTAGGTACATGTAGCTGGTGAGTACAGCAAGGCTCCACTGGATGTATCCAGACACAGAAACTGTGACTTGAGCATCCCAAACACATGCTATTTTATAAGTCTGGTTTGTGCATGTGCCTCATTATGACATTCTTGTTCAGGTGTGTGTGCATTTCTGATGGATGTCATTAGCCATGGCAACAGTGTGTAACCAGCATTCCCCACTAGATGATCATAGGGGATGTCCCCATTGTCAAATCTCTAGTACAGCTGCATCAGATGCCAAATGTGGGAATCGTGATAGCTTCCAGTGTAGCCAGCACATGCACTTTCATTATAATGCCCTGGGCATCACACACAACCTGGCAGTTGATGAAGGGAAGGCCCCTGTGGTTGATGTAGGCCTTACCCTGCTCAGCGGGTGGTGCTTTGATACATATGTGCGTGCAGTCTATAGCGCCCACTACCTCAGGGTATTCTGCTATTTGGCGGAAGAGATGCATATTGCTGGCCAACACCTCATGGGTGTTGAGGAAATATACATCCTCACTGGTATGTGCTGACATGGCATCCAGGAACTGGTGGAATACTCTGGATGCTTGTGAGATCCCCATGATATCCCCAGTTGAGCTCTGGGAGGTACCTGTGGCTAGTATTCCTAGGCCTACACATACCTTGGTATCCACTGGGATGGGTTCCCCTCGGTCAGTTCGGTGTGTCAGCCATGGCCGGCACAGCTCAACAATTTGCTGTAGGAGGTCCATGTCCACCCTATAGCGCTCCACTATCTCCAGCTCATGTAGCCCCTGGTAGGTTACCCTGGGACTGTACACTCTTCTTTGTCACCTCACTGTGGGTTGATCGGCAGCATTCACATCCTCACCACCCTCAGCCTCTTGCACATGTTGTTCTATGTTGCCTGCTGCAGCCCCTCTCATTTTTGTAGTTTTGTCTGTCACAAATTTGCCCGCTTGTATACACCAGTGGTGTAGAGTATGGGAAAAACCAGAGGGGAAGGCCTTTGCATAGTTTATAGAACTGTTCTGGGCTGGGCTGGTCTGCTGCCTGTGTAACTGGCTGATTCTGATACATTTCACTTGCCATCTATGCTAGTTCTCCTTGATTACCTTCCTACTGCTGTTTTCCCTTCCCTTTGCCTTCCTGTTTAAGCCTGGGGGTGCACCGCGCAAACAGAGTGCTCAAATGTGTGCAGTGCTGCTATTTCCTGGTTTAACTTTTTTTTTCTTCCTTTAAAACCTGGTGCTCGGCGCCCACACCTGCTTAGGCAATGTAAAGAGTGCTAGGCAAATTCAGACACACCCCCTTGCTTAGCTGTGCTAAGCTAGGAGCAAACCCGAGCCACAGTGCTCCAGTCCACTTACAGTATGCCTGACACACCCCCCTATGATGTCAGCTACCTCCTAGGCTTGCACTAAGCTATTCCTACTCTTACACTGGTGGGACCTGACTAGCATGCTGGGGAAAACTGGGATTCACTATTATTACCCTCATTTGCATAGGATTGCCTGTTAATGCATAGTTGCATGTCTCACACTGAGCCTCCCCCCTTAGCAACCATTACTCTATGGCCATGTTGTCTTCTGCCTGCCATTGACTTGCATGGCTGAATAATGATTTTAGTTAGAATGCTTATTTTAGGTGTATTTTATTATTTCCCCCCCTATCCCATTTGCGTGCAGCTGCCCTATGCTTAAACAGCCGAGATTGGCAAAAAAAAATAAAAGTTGATTTTTTAAATTTTTAGGCAGTTTGCAATGCCAATGGCCTTATACTTGGCCACTGGCATGCTTCTCGACTGATATGAAGCCGTTATTTGGAGCTGTCACAGCTCCATTTTGGATTTTGCAGAAATGTACTCAGTTACAAACCAAGTACATTTCTGCAGATTGCACTAGTCCTGTACGGCAGGTTGCAAACTTCCTGGATTGCAAAATCACCTAATTTGCATGGATTTCTCCTAAAAATGTGGTGATTTGCATACAGGGGCTTAGTCCGTGCATGAGCGCTCATGCACACCCCTGCAGGCTGTTCCTGGATCACACGGAAGACATGTTGCCTGTTACAGCTCCTGCACTAATCCTGCATGCCATGCAAGACATACATAATCCAAAGGATTATGTTATTCTCTGAGTAATAGATTTGTTTCACTTTTTGTTTGTTTTTCCACCCTTTTGTGAAAGAATTGTTGAAAGGATCTAGATCCATCCTTTGAGTAGCACTACCTGTGTCTCATGTGGGCCTCTACTGCTAAGACAAAAATTTGGAGTGTTAACTGAATGTCTGGCACTAAGACATATTATAATGCTGTATTTTGTTGACCCTATCCTTGTTTTCACTTTCAGGGTGATTTTTTAATTGCTACCAAAATCTGTTGCTGTGACACACTGTGAAACTTGCATTTCCTACTGGGCCTATGTTCATTTTAGAGCTGGCTTTACATTTCCATGTGTTAGTTCATTATCAAAATCTTATGTTGTGGTATTTCAGGTTGTCTTGTAAAACTGTGGTTTTGCACCTATTCAGTAGTGGACAACCAGATATATTCACTTCTGTTTCACCTGTTCTGCACCTCAGGATACAAAAAGTCCAATAAAACAAAACAAACAGCTGCTTTGTGTCTTTGTCACACCAGTTTGTATTTTTGGCATGGTTACTCAAGAAGGATTTTTTTTCATTTATTTCTGCCACAGACTTCAAGATATTTCCCCATTATTCATAGCCTTTCTGATTTTATTGCTGAAAAAAAATAATTTACAAATTCAAATACACCCTTCTGTTCTGCTTCCCACCTCAGAATTTTACCTTCTTTTCATACAGGATAAGTAACAGTTCAGAGAACTGAGCTAGTATTGAAGTTTCCAGAAACCTACCCCTCTGATAAACAATTGCTTCACCCATTTTATATCCAGCTCAGCAGTCATTATTTTTTGAGATACTTGAATTTTATCTGAATTATTTTACTGCTGTGGAAGTATAAATATAATTGGGGGGGGGGTGGAGCCTCCCACAAGCGTACTTTAGTACAACAGACACTTGTTATGTGGTGGGGGGGTTGTGTCTCCCACAGCCCTCCACACCCTCGCTAATTATATATACCAACTCTGAGGCTGCAGTACAGTGGGGAAAGGGTAGGTTTCCATATGGGTACATTACTTGGTAACACTTCCTCTATGTTGGCCAGCTATCATTGTTCGATGAAAATTGTTACAATGATATGGCCATTCGATAAACAGAGGTTTGAACAGTTAGTATCCAATGAACAGCCATTCAATGAAAGCGCTTCTTTGATGATTAACCATAGACCCCAGCAAATTATGGTTCTACTCCCATTAGTATGAATAAAAGGATTATCTTAATGTGTCCCTATTGTCAGCTAATGAAAGTTGTTATGTGTCAGGGCTGTATCCCTTTAAATAATTTTTGTGCAGGACATGTGCATTTCTTTTTTACAGTTACACATAAGACTGCTCCACCATAGAAGTATCATCTGTGTATGCAAACATATGTCCTGTTCTGATCAACTTGTTCCTCTTTTAACTTTACAACATCCTAGCAGGAAAAAAATGCACTTTAGGCTATCACTGTACATTATTTGCAAAAAGTTAATTTAGCACTATAACTGGACGAGCCATATTTTAATATTAAAAAGCTTATTTGTTTTTCAAATAAAAAAAATTGAAGGTATTTGACCATGCCATTCTGTTGTATAGATTTAAATATGAAAAATTCATAACCTCTAGATTCTCCCCTTGAGTCAAATTCCCTACTATTTCTTTTATTTCCATCATTAACATTTTGCTATATATTCATACCTATTTTGCTCAGGGATTCATTAGCAGTATACACAATCACAGAAAATTAGCACGATGAGCAGCAGCGCTCATCGAATATGCATGCTACTCATCATGCTTACACATTGACAAGCACCATTTTGTGGCCAACAGCTGTGTTGGCAGCCATGAAATGGTGCAGGGAAGGACAAGCACAGAATGTAAACAAAACTGCTTGTCTGTAGGCAAACCTATTATGCGAGCACACAGGGACAGCTTATATGATGTAAGGGCAAGTTGATTACAAGAAGTAAGATGCAAGGGAGATTAAACAGGGAGATTGTACATAGGATACAGTGTTAGTAGTGTAGACTTAAGCACCAGGGATGTGAAAATGGAGAAAATGTACTCATTCAATATAGTCAAATTTAATTATGTCACAAATAAACATTTTAAACAGAAATACATCCATTCTGATGTCATAATAATTAATTCTGTTCCCACTGCGTTACCCATGTCTATAACTAAAAACAGACATGCTACCAACAGATGTGAGAGGGACACAATACAACATTGTAAGAAAGGGGAGCAAATGTGATATTAATGTGCATGCCAAGCTGAAATAACAGCAAGGACATTGGATATATTAGGTGCTATTCACATAGACTGCAATTATTGAATATGACACATATATACTGAGAATGTATGTGTGATAACTGTCAGTGCTGTATTCTCCACTTCATGTATAAACAAAAAGAAATTAGCACTATAGCTGTTGTATCATTGTTTTACCAGTTGTTGTCAATTAGTAACCATAGACAGGGGATATAGTACATTGACACATGCATGAGCAAATGTGTTTTATCATCATGTACATTCTAGACAGCAATATAATAACATAAAAATACTAAAGTGACAAATGACAACACAGATCTAATGGCATTGCCGTAATTCAAGTCTCCATTCATAAAAGGAGCACATCTACTACTTGATTATATCAGTCATGCTTAAAATAAATTAAAGGAAATATTACCATAACAGCATGTAAACAGTGGGTTTGAACAAGAAAATAACTTAACACAGGTTCAATCTACTTTACAATGATCTTCCACAATTCCAAATAATAAAAAATGTTATGCAAATCATCATGTCCTATAAAGCTGTACAATTGAGGAAGCAATTCAAGTAATACATAAATGTTTTTGGAAGAAGACATGCAATACAGTGAGTTCTTATTTGGAAATTGAGTAATGCCTGTAAACAATCAATGACATGCACATTAACATATTCTCAGACTCGAGCACATGACAGGGCAGATATCAACCTGCAATGTCACAGAAATACACATGACAAACACACTTAAAGTGCTTACAGTACTTCCCTGTTGTAATGGGAATGGAGTCAATACATTGCAGGGTGATGCCATAAAACTGTTGCCCTCTGACTGTGCTATAAATGCTTCCTTTGCCTAAGCCACTCCCATCTGACACAGTTATCTGACAGACAGATGTTTCCAGATTCAAACCCCTGCCTATCATAGTACACACTCTACAGAACTGTATATTGACTGTGTCTGTCACATGACATATCAATGGATCTTGTCATGAATAAATGAAATGAATGTGTGAACTAATAAAGAAGATTTGAGGATAAATTGTACAGTATGATTTTGACAGAATGATGACAATGAGGTAACTATGTCAGTGTTCACACAATTGTGAGCAGTGCAATATCAATGCTTCTTGGCCAAGTAAGCTGCTCCTGTTTTGTACAACATTGTCCCAGAATTGAACCACACTTTCTATGTATATATGCTATATGCATCATTACTCAATGCATGTTCTGCAGGAGCACTCACACCATAACAGTCACAGAACAACTGTTTCAGTGGTAGGATATTACAAAATTAGTTTTTATTTATTTCTCCAAAATAAAAACTGACAGTAATAACTTCAAACAGTGTTGTTTGTGTAATGTCAGTACATTCATATAATGTTGCTCTTTGCTGGAATTGAACAGCAAGCTCTGAAGGTTCACCTACTAATGACATGTGGATGAATCACATGCACCACAGTGGAAGTTTTAGTAAAGCTGTGAGACTCCACATATGTGAAGTCATTACATCATATAATTGTGTTACAAACAATTTGTATGAGATAAGATGGATGGGGAGGGTTCTCACACTGTAAGTGCACATATTATAAAAGTTGTGGATGTCATTCATGCATGACAGCATTAGCATACACAATGCTTAATGTAATTCAATGTGGGTTTTTAACACCTGAGCATGTGACAACAGCAGTTACATGATATTGTGAAGAAAGAATACCCACATTGGAATTATTGCAAAAATTGTGAGATATCTTGTTATTTGAAGCCGTGGCATCATATTATTGCTTCAAGGGATATGTATGCCTGCAATTTTTTTTAAAAGACTATTGCTATATGTCTACTTGTCACACAACATTGTCTGTTGTTAGGTATACCCAAACACATGGGATGCATAATGCAGTTATCACTGTGACAGGAGAATGGCAATCATGCACAATGTGTTAATCATGGATTCAAACACATACCTTATTAAGGAAATGCATACAGAGCATTGTCTCATGTCTTCACACCACAGGAAAATCCTTAGTAATTCTCATGAGAAAGCCAAATGTCATCCCATGGCATCATCATCATTATTATCCAATAAAGCATTTCTGTGTGAAAAATGAGCATACATTCTTGTAATAGGAATACCCAGCTATACGTATACACAGCATACAGCTGAGTGAAACATTGCAACCTACATGCATGTTCACAGTCATGCTGACACAACTGAGTTTAAGGAGTAATGGTTGGATTTGAACAGACTGCCTAAGATCACAAGGTACAAAACACTGCACAAATCACATACACCACACAAGATGTTGGCTTACAATTGTGACAGTGTACATTTGAATGGATGACAACACCACTCTTTAATACAGCAATGTTATTCTAAAAATGCACAAAGGTAGTTGAAGTGCATGGTAACAATGCACAGCTACATTCATTAGAAGCCTTCTCTACATAGCACAACAGACAAATATACACTCACAGTAGTCAACCACTGCTGGAGACAAACATTCTTCCTATTTACATAGTCTAGTGAGCACAGTATCAAGAGCCAGCACCACAAGATAACCTATACTACAACTGTGATGTGACTCGTTTTTGAGAGCATGATATAACCAATGTTTTCTAAAACTGGGTATTGCCTGGGGATAAGACAAATTCATAGGGTAGCCCTCTGCCACTGAGAATATGTGTTGTCACAGAAACAATTGAACATGACAGTTCACACAGTCACATTAATTAACCAGTGTTGGATTTGAACCCCATACCTATCTAGTTATACAATCTATAGAATACACAATTAGTGACCAGTGCCACAGGCTAAGTCTGCCTTGTAAGGGTAAAGAGAGCACTTTTGACATGATGACCTCATCAGTATAATGTAGGGAAGATGTTTTTGGTAATAAATCCTCTGACCTGAGTTGATGCAGCACATCTGTTCAGTAAGTGATACTTAGCTAACATTAAAGCTGCACACGCAAGTTCACCCCTGTGAGAACTGAACTTTCTATCTAGTTACATCATCTAAATAACATAATATTAGTTTCAAGTGCCACTGGAGAAGTTTTTACTGTTATAGTGAGAGACTGCATTCATGAATGGATGACCTCATCAGTGTGTTGCGGAGAACATATTTATGGTTAAATCGGGATAAGGGGATGGGGGAATCTTCTCCCAGGTTAAATATTCCCGTGAGTGGAAGTTGATACTTATCTGTTCAGGAGGCTACACATACTTGATGGTGAAGACACATACACACACACACACACACACACACACACACACAAATTCACCACTGTGAGAATTGAACTCCTACCTATCTAGTAACGCAATCAACAAAACACACTATTAGCTGCTTGCACCACAGCAGAAGTCTAACTTTGAAAGTACTTAGTGCACTTTTGACAGGATGACTTCATCAATGTGTTGCAGAAAGAGGATGTTTGTGTTAAAAGTAGAATAAAATGCAGAAGGAAATGCATTCAAAGTTAAATTCTTCTCTTAAGTGAAAGTGGACACAGCACATCTGTTGTTAAAACTTTTATTACTTCCAACTAGGACCACACACACACATGTTCAATATTGTGAGAACTGAATCTCATACTTATTTGGTTATACAATCAAGAGAACACAATGTGAATCACAAGCACTGCAGGATAGCTCTGACTTTAATTTTGTGAAAATGTCTATTTGGAAGCATTAAAATGTCACTGTTTGGAACATTAGCTAATGTGCATTTGTTTTGGGAAAATGCATGTCTGGACAGGCCAGCATAACACCACTGTGCTTGTCCGATGTAATTACATAATTCTTCACTAAAGTGTATATACTATCTTCATGTACACTGTATTACTGTGAGGGACTTGAACCTATTTTACATTATGGGGTGTCTATAACAATCACAATAGTTAAACAGTGGATTGTCAAGCAAGCATTCATGGTGGTTCATCCTGGGATGATTGCATGCTAATAGTAACCATTTATTGTGTCACTGTCAGTTGTCTGTACTCATGCTTGCACAATGTACATTGACAATAGAAAAAGACACTTATGAAATGTGACAGTGCACTTCTAAATTATCATCATCTCCTTTTGGCTTATCCCAGTTAGGGGTCACCACAGCAGAACAATGGACTGCAGAATGATTGGCAGTGGAGTTTTTTACAGTGTCGAGTTGCCAGCCCAGCACTCAACCTTCCACAGAAGGCACAAACTCACACCTAGGGCAAATTTAGAGTGCATGTCTGGGATGTGGGAGAAAACTGGAGCACCCGGAGGAGACCCACGCAACCACAGGGAGGACATACAGACTCTGCAAAGAAAGTACCCCAGCTGAGAATTGAGCCAGAAAAACTCTTGCTGTGAGGCGGCAATGTTAACTGCTGCACCACCATGGCTACCCATGACAGTGCACTTCTAAATAACACTGATGAATTATGAGTTAAAAGGTAACACACCATTCTAATAAACTGAAAGTGCAACCAGTGCAGTGCAGACATACATTAACAGAATTAATGAATTCAGTCTACATCACTGTGAAATACAGATAAGATGTTTTCAAAATTGCAGTAACACATACAGAAGTTGTACCACCTACTCACATAATTCCTTGTCATACCTTTTTAACACTCTCCCTGAAGTGAAGAACTGGCAAGTTCATTTGGACAGCTGATGACAAAGTATTAGTGCATACATAATCATATGTTGAGGTGTTGAATTAGAATAGGAATTAGCAGTAGTTTATGATGGTCAGTGCTGACCTTCATGGAAATATGCAGCATACACATGCTACCATGTCTGAATATGATGGAATACAGAACAGATATGTCTTATGATCATGTTTCAATTGTCATGATTTACATATTTGTCATGACAGTTGCAGTTCTTCCGTCCTCATATGTATGCTACAGGTATTTTATGATGGGTCCCCTTCAAAACATCTAAAACCCATAACATCTAATTTCATAACATTGAGACCAGAACATCTAAAAACCTAAAACATCTAAACCCATAACATTGAATTTCATAACATCTAACAGTACAAATCACATGAAAATAACGTCCCCTCCACATATAATGACATATAATGACACCAACTACCAAACACACTTTTTACTATGTTTCTGCAGGGGGGCATGATACAGTGAGGTTAGGAAATTAACTTTTCCCCACTGTAGTGCAATCTTGGAGTTGGTATATTGAATTTATGGGGGGTGTGGAGGGTGATGCCCACCACATGGGGGGGGTGCAGGAGGGCTTGTCCCCCTGCAGAAATGTAATAAAAAGTGTGTTTGGTAGTTTGGTGTCATTATATGTGGAGGGGATATTTTCTTGTGATTTGTAGTGTTAGATGTTATGAAATTCGATGTTATGGGTTTTAGATGTTTTGCATTTTAGATGTTCTGGTCTCAATGTTATGAAATTAGATGTTTTGGGTTTCAGATGTTTCAAAGTAGACCCATTATGATACACATGATGGACCAAGCATGTTATTGCTGGTGGAAATATGACTTATGGAAATAGTTTTGACTCAAGGAGGTTTATCTGATGATACAGAAGGGGTGGGAAGAGGTGGATAGTTGATTGCAGGAATATACATACAGACATACAAAGACATTAGTTTATGGTTTAGTTCTCCGCATACTGGTGTTGTGTTATTATTTGATTTATCAATATTATTATTCAGGCAAGATCTGTTCATGACAATGCTCTGAAAAGGGAGCAAGCACACTACTACAGTAGCAGGATAATGTTTTGTTAAGAAAAATGTTTAGCCAACAGTTATACTGGCAGAAGTCATGCAAAATATTCAAAACAAATTGGCATATATCTGGATTCAAACCTTTGCAGCATTCCAAGAGCAATCTACTGAATCAGTATTATCTAACCACATCATATAGAAAGTTGCAATGTTCAACTATAACAACAAATTGAAGCAAAGGAGAATGCATGCACTAATTTTCATTGCCCTCATGACTATTGTGAAACCCCATAACGTGTATATCACATCCATTAGCCTAATAAATATGAAACAGTGAAAGTGATGATACAGAAGTGAGAACAATACAGACATGGAGAAACTGAAAGAGCCATGGAAAGAATGTTTTATTTTTCTGGGTCTTTTTTAACATCTTTGGGGTGTGTTAACATTATGTTTTGACTGATAAGTAATCTGTTATGTTTTATGCAGTCAAATGCTTCCAAAGGGGAGAAAGCAGGGGTCAGAAACCATGACTGAGACATAAGCAGGATAATGGTTGGTTACTACAATATGCAAACAGGGGAATTATCCCAACACACAACACAGGAGCTTCTATTTCTTAACATCCAGCAGCCTAACAGCTGTTAGAGTAAATGTTTGATTGTAGTGTGTTTACTCTGCCTTACTCTGTATTCTCACAGTGCAGTGGATTTATTTATTTCTATTTGGTTTCCTGGGTAGAGCAGCAGTAGTAGAGCAGTGATTCCCTGGACCTTATTCATAATCAGCCTGGGAGCAGTGCCTGGTTACGTGACTTGCTCAGAGTCACACAGTTCAGCAATGGAGGCTGAGGGAATCAAACCTTGCACCATTTGACCACAAGAAATGGTTCTTTAACAGCTCCTTATTTATCTATGCCAACTGCCAGATTTAAGCACATTTGTGTGAAAGTAACTGAATTACTGCAGCTGAAACTAAAATCTTCAGATTTTCCCATAGGAATTTAAATGACATTCATCATCACTCAGCATGACTGCATGATGCCAACCTCTGTGCAAATGCCGAGGACAAAAAGTGAAGGCTTTTCAATGAGCCATTTTTGGTCATGTGTGTTGTGTGTGAATCTATTTTTTGACCAGATTAAATGTGTGAAAAAGTGGTTGAAAGTCCATTGGTTAAAATAGGGGTGACAAGCAGAGGTAGGACACATACGAAATGAATACCGGAATTTGCAGAAGGGTGGTTGAAGAGCACTGTGGTTATCCCTTTCTTCAAAATATAAATGCAGTCTTGTATACACAATTTTATGATTTTTGAGTTACCACACCAGAGATAGGCGACAACTACAGGATAATATTGTATAACAATTGGACTAAATCATCTGCATCAAGATGAACCTAATCTATGAACCTATGAATCTATGAACCTATGAGCTAAGTATGGGGTGCAATTTTTTTTGTAGGACAGGAGCTCATTTTAATTTTTTTTTTTTGGAAAGACAGGAATGTTAAGAAAGGTATTAGGAATGAGAGGATCAGGTAGGTAGGGTAGGTTAGGTAGCAGGTGCAGACATGCCAAACATAAAAGACAGACAGGAATGATGATGGACACAAAGGGTTGGGTAACATCATGATTGGGTATAGGTAAGGGACCTCAAAGGCAAATCCACATCCAGCCTGATAACAGTCAGAATCTAGTCCTCATCCTCAGAATTGTCACCACTGTCTCCTGTGTCTGTTGCCTGGGTCAGTGCTGGATGTGACATAATTTTAGAAATACAGCACAGGATCATTTCAATATTATCAATTTGGGTACTGAGGCCCCTCTTCATAATGCTCTCCAGCAACCCTGTCAGCTCTTGACTGTGTGAAAAAAATCACATGCTCCACTATTACTACTGCTCCAGAAGGATACCTCTTCACCAGCAGCTGGGACATAGCTACCTGACACAGGTAGGGCAGGAGTTGAGGAGGCAAAGCTGACAAGTTGTGACCCAGATGTGCTGGGTGTCTGTGCTGCCTGTGGAGTTGCTGCCACCGCTATCCGTGAGGTATGGAGGGCTGAACCACGGTGGTTGGTTTAACTCTCTGTGCTGATGGTCATTTTGGTTTCAGTAGCAATATACATATATATATATATATATATATATATATATATATATATATATATTAATATGAAAAGAGAGAGAGGGTGGAGAGAGACAAAAAGAGATACTTAGACCAATGGCATGTCACATTACTTTTTTTGAATTCAATATATAAACCAGATTCAGAAATGAATATGCAGAAATTTGCCACATTCAGATATTATGGTAAGGCATTGATGTGTCTTATAATCAATCACTCACAGTGGTATGACATGACAAATAGAATCATATATTTGACCATACCACATCAGATTTATGTTTTCAAAGTTTGCAAATATTGCATTGTTAATGTCATGCAGTATTGCATTTCATATCTTATAAAATATGATCCTGTGAAAAAACCCTAATGTCTGTTTCTGGGTACTGAACCCACATACAATTAAGCTAAGTAGACGTATAGGCTTGATATAAAAGTTAAGGTATGCCTTCTCAAGATTATATAGAGTTATGGATTGAAAATATTTCTCTGCCTTGCATTCATACCTGATGCATACATGCTCTGTGCCTCTCTGAGGCAAATAAGTATTTCTTAATGCATCTCACAGTTTTATTCTATCTCTGCTGCAGCTGTACAGTAGACAAAAGAAAAATGGATGTATGAAAACATAATGCATAACTGCTGGTTTACTAATACCATATCATAGGCAGGTGATGGGTCAATATACTTCCACATCTGAATGGTGTTTGCAGTCTTAAATTCATCCTACACTTGGCTAATACTGAGGACATTATGCTTGCACCTCTTCATGTCACTGCAGTGATGACAACACTGCCAGTTGCACTGAAAACAGCCATGGCCAAGCTATTGCATGTCTTAGCCTTATGCTGAGACCTGGTATAATCCCTCTGAAGCAGCTTTCAGCTGAAGCATTTCACAAAGAATGACACAAAAATCCTGGACTCCTCATCTCCCCATCTTTGTGCTTTAAACACCATCCTTACTATTGCCAGCCAGGTCAGCAGCAGTCACAGTATAAAAATGGGTCTGAATTGGTATCTGATTCAGATCTCATGTGTAACAGCTTGTGCGCAAAGGTACACAGCCTAGCCAGCTGCATTTGCACAATTTTAAGCACAGAAATGCCTTTGCAGACACAGACACCATTCAAAAAGGACATAAGGTGTGAATTATTGCAGTGGGATTCAGCCATGTGTGCTGCCACATGTTTCAATGTTAAACACTGAAATGCTTTATGGCATGTGTTATAATCATGGTTGGTTCGAGGAAAATGGTACAATTTCTGACATACTGACCTGCTGAGAGTTACACACTTGTAAGACAGAATAGTAATACCTGGGAATCAACCCCATGAGAAAAAAATAAATGATAAAAATGTTAAACTTTGCTTATTAACTGTCAGTGCCTCAGGAAAGCTTACTTTTTAACATGGTAATTAAAAATATAATAATTTAATAATGACCACTGACATACTTCAGAGATGCTTGTATGTCTGCAACCTTACGTAGTCACTGGACTGTATTTCTATGTAAAAGGCAGTATTTGTGTTTGAAAATGCATTACAGATGTATGCAGTTGCATAGACTGAGTAATGCTTAGAGATGTAGGTAACATACATAATTCAGAAGATATACTGTCAGAAATACCTCATAATGATTATAACAAAAGTAGTGTGCATATCATACCTATGCATTTGCATTCTACATTAAATGTAATTATCATGTTTGACATAATTTACACACACACTACATGGGTCTTTTAGAGCAAGCATTAATTATACATTTGTCACAATAAACATAGATATGATACTCATTTGCATGTATTGTTACGTTCTTAATCAAAATGTTGTGACAAGAAGCATTTTGACACCCTCTTTAAAAGTACAATAAACTGGATTTGAGCTGTGCATCAGTTGTCCTCTTCCTCTAAACTCACTGCACTTATACCTTGTGCTACAGAGAAAGTTACCTGATAGGTGCAATTTATTCACTCAGTACTATCAAGTGTTCTAATTGCATTGCACCAGTGCCAGGCTTGTTTGCACTACAGAAAAAGTTCAAAGTTAAAATTTTCACTTTTTTCCCCTTAGGAAGTGAATCATGTTTGTGTGTTGCTGAGCACAGCATAAATGTAAAAGGCATTAAAATAATAAAAAATAACTTATATTGCACAGTAACACATGTAATGGATATATGCAGCAAGGAACATGGCAGTTATAACAGCATGACACATTCATCCTTTTCACACCTATTTGCAAGTAGCATTTAGGTTACACATTATTAGTATTTCATGTATGGCAAATTGCTCTGAAAGGGGATACACATACAATAACAATAGGTCATTCCCTCCACAGTACATACAATTACTAAAGACATCAAAGTTTATAATATAATGTATACCTGTCTTGAATACTTGTAAGAGATGGATAAGCTTTACAGCAAATATGATACATATGTCCACATAACTCATGTCACTGCTTTTGCCTTAGCACACTCTACAAAATGTCATATGTCACAACACTCATAGCACATATTGTTATTAATAATGATAAAAGGTGAATTTACAACAGCACCTTTGTTACATTAATTCACAGGAACTACAGTTAATATTTTTATGATTTATCAGACTTTAGCCTGTTCATTTCATTTACAACATTGGGTGTCCTCTGCATCCAGTCATAAAACATATCTGTTAACTGGATTTGAACCTTGCATTATGCAGCCTTTTTCTTTAACTTCATTTCCCTTACACCTTGTGCCAAAGAGGCAGTTAGCTGACAGGTGTAATTTCTTTGGTCAATACTGTCCGGACATCTGATGAAAGCGCACCTGCGCCAGTCTCAGTTGTGCTGTTGATGGCATTCCAAATTAAAATTTTCAGTTTTTATATTAGGAAGTGAACTGTTGGTTCACTGCTAGGGAATGCTGTCAGTTAAGAGAGTGCAGATGATGCATGGGAAACTATATAAAGGATACATTAAGAAACAGATATTTAAAATGTACATTTCTGATGTTACTTCCACTTTGTTGTCTTTCAATACAAATATAAGCTGCTTAAACATCAGTAAGTTCACAAAAACAGCACCCTCAATGGATTCAAACCATCAAACCAATGAATTAACAGCACACAATTGAGACTTGCCACAGCCACAGGCATACAAAAGGAGAAAAAAAGTATAAAGAAAATATGAGATTGTATCAAGTTTTATTAAAACTGCAACAGAAACAAGTTTCAAAAGCTACCCTTTTTAATTTGTCAGCATATGTGTGGATGGATGTGATCTTAGCAACAGTTAAGCTGTTATATCTTCACAGACTATAAAATACATATTTGCAACAATGTAGCTGTTGTCTTCTCTTTATTTTATGAGCAGCATTCCCTTATCTATTTTCTAATAACAATGCTATCACCTTTGCATTGCTATTGTTATGTATTTCAGTGAATAATTAATATCCTTAGAATTATAGAAGAATTGTTACTCAGAGTCACAAAGTGTGGTCATAAATAATTTCATAAAAATGTTAGAAATATTGTTCTGCTAACTCAGTTAATGCAATCTTAGAATTTAGTATAAAGTCTCTTCTTCCTGACACACCCTCAATAAGTATACGTCAAAGTGGAAAACTATGAAACACTGATTGCTACCACAGTAAGAGTTCATCAATCACATTTGCAACCTTTAGAAAGTAACACTTCCCAATGTGCTTCCTTTCAGAGGTAGGTCATGTACATGCAATCTCATAGGTCCTTCATCGTGTTTACATTCAATGCACTTAGTGCAGGTTTTATAATTCATGAATGCTAATGTGTTCATACCTTGCCTGCATAGTGACAGTGCTCAGAGGGCTGAATCTGCACTATATCAAGGAATTTGTGTAGGTAAAATCCTTGTATCAAGGTAGGGAAGACTGTTTGCATCAATAGAGAACCATGCTGCTGTTTGCTTGCAAAACTTGGTTCTAGTTTCACAAATGACTTGTTGCAAAAGTATGTTGCTGTTTTCCACAAAATGCTGTATTTCAGACTTAGTAATGGATTGCATTTCACAATAAATCCATTTCTTTATTGTCTGAAATGTTTTTCCCTTGCCAGTACAATAGGCATCTATATTCATTATTTTTCCAACAGAAATGTTTGTAAAGAATGTAACATGACATTATGGGAACCTTTCTATGGTCATTTGACCAGTTATCACAGGAGAATTTTGTATCAATAGCAAGGTCAGGGGGGTTTATGTTTGTAGTCCACAAAATGTGTTAAGCCTGTGATATATAACTGACCACCCTCCATGCAAGTGGACATCCAACAAAAGTTTTAGCCATTTGTAATAGAAAAGTGTACATTGATTTTTTTTTTCTACAATGCACTACACATGTATATACCTGCTGTCCTCCTAACAAAGCTTATACACTTGCTTTTCATTTCCTTTCTTTTTTTAGGGGGGTTACTAGTATGTACTAATATGGACCTTTAAATTTTTAATTATTTTGTACATGATAGATGTATACATTCATACATAAATATTTGTTTTGTTAACATTAATTTGTGTCTTAATTATGTATTTTAACATAAAAGTTTAGGATGGAAAGACCAAGCTAAAACGTGTCCTTTTTGCTTATGTGCTTTATGCAGCATTTTAGTTTTGTGTGTGTGTGTGTGTTTGTTTGCATGTGTGTGTGTGTGTGTGTGTGTGTGTGTGTGTGTGTGTGTGTGTGTGTGTGTGTGTGTGTGTTTCAATGTCACCACATGGCATGTCTTGCCAGACATATTTTGTTTACTTTACTTTCTTTTACAACCACTTCACTAATATATTTCTCTTTACTTGCATGCCTTTCTGTACACACCTAACTGAAAACCTAAAATAGACTCCTAATCAGTCTTAATAATTAGTCTATTGAGGAACTTCTTGTAAAAACCACATTACTTTCTGACTAATCCCACATCTTGATTTTCTCATCAACATATTGGTGCCTTCATATCATCATGTAAATCTATATCACCCTACTATGTACATGACTACTTAACTTCTTCTATCCTGCATTAGAATATCCCTGTACTTCCTACTAACCATCCCTATGTGAAATTCTCAAGACACTGTAATTTGTTATATTAATATTTTTGAAACACTTCCCAAATGTAGTACTTTAATAAATTATATCTATACTTCTCTGCAGTTCTAAGAAAAAAGTTCATGTTCATCTGTAAGTTAAATTGCACCTATTGCATGATTCTGTAAAGTCACAAATATTAACAAAATTGTAAAAATTGACTTATGTAGTGACTGAAACTTAAAAAAGTGATATGTAATAAAACTGTAAATTACATTTATTTGTATTTGGTGGCATTTTTCTCTCCAGGATTCCAGTCTTCCAGTGAAAATGGGCTTTGCCAAGTCAGGAAGATAGATAGATAGATAGATAGATAGATAGATAGATAGATAGATAGATAGATAGATAGATAGATAGATAAAATAAATTTTATTCCACACCGGTTAACAGACTCTCTGGGATAGACGTGCATTTAAAACATAAGGTTACTCAGATACTTTATGCATTTCTTAGCAATCCGATAGTGAACTTTAGTGTATGTGCTGTTTTTACTTGTTTCCAGATTGAATTGAATAAAATTCTCTGAAAAAGAAGTAAAACGAATAATGTAAAATTGGTCAGGGATGTTTGCATATCTTTCAAGGTTGATCGTCAGGTAGACAAGTAGAAGGACATTTGTTTTATTTATTTCAAACAGACAGGGGTTTGCATCCCTCCTTGAGTTATTATATTTGTTTGGAGTGAGGTGAAGGCTAGGCTGAAAGACAGGTTTCAGGATCAATGCATGTGTTTATTTTCTCCACTGAAAGTACTGACTGATAAAGGAAGACGAATCTGACAGTGAGGTATATATCACGTGACTTTTTTCTTTCAGCAATACTGAATCAAAATGCGTTAAATTAAGTATTTGAAACATACTTTTGATATGTTGCACATCTTAATTTATCACTGTTTCTGCTTTGTAATTAAACATTTCCACAGAATGTTATATACTATGCTTAAAGGCTGTTTTAAGGTCATAATGATATGTTTTCCCTTTTTGAAAAATCTCTTGATGTGTCCTATGGTAGCACTTTAGCAACAAAAAATATTAATATGTCATCTTTACTTCAGTCAGTCTTTTTATAACATTTGTTTCACTATGTTTCATGCTATCTTATAATTTGGTAAATTTAATTATAGTGCCACTTTACAGGTTTGAATAAAGAGCTATTTTTCAGTAACTAAATAACATTATCATCAAAGCAGCTGGTCTCATTCTATAGTGATACAGCAGTTACTGTAGTAGAATCATAAGGTGAGTAATTTTTAACATTAGTTTAATATTATTGCAAACACTGACACTGTGACTGTGCAGCTTCACTAACTAATGACAGAATTGCATTGTAAGATGGTCTGTCTCCCACTATTTTCTCCTTTCCAACACTGTGTGAGGCCTTCTTAATATAAGGAAACTTCCTACTCTCTAAGTTTCACTCAAGCAGTCAGTGATTCTCCATCTCTTCTGCTCCACCTGCATTGAAGAGAGCACTTGTCGGCCTCATCCCCCCTTGTTTACACTTTTCCCCTTTATTCCCTTTTCTGGGTTGATGGTAAAACAAAGGATTTCAGATTGCAATAGAGTTGCAATATACAGTGGCAGGCTTTAGCTGGGAAGATGTGATTAGAAACCTCTCAGTTGTAAGTAAAAGCCAATGGGAGGCTTCATGGTACTCAACCTGAAAACCAGGCCTCTGTTTGAAGTTGTGTAGTTGGTTGGTAAAGTTCATTTGTCTAGTTGTGTTTTACATTTATTAAATTACAGTATAAACTTTCAAGATGCATGGCATTGGTTACTAATAAATTATATGTGCTTGTGATTTTATGGGAACCTGACCTAAGGCACATTACTTACTTGCAGTTCTGAAATGTTTACCATGCTGTCATATTATTTCTTTTAGAAGCTCATAAATATGGTGCACGCACTTTTTCTGGTCCCTGACATAGTGTTTTCTTGCACCATGGAGAGTGATTTTGCATTTTAGTCCTCAGCTTTTAGTAAGGATATTTTAGGGTGCAACTTTTTATTGTATCCTGTGTGGGTAGGAGTTGATAAAATGGTAAAGATTTTTACCTTCCAGATACAGGGTTTGATTCTAACATCTGGTTACGGGCTAGGCTTGTAATAGTCAGCAGACTGATAGCCTAAGGTTTATCTAGGAACCTAATTATTTTATCTGAACTTTAGCTGAGTGAGATTGCAGAAATTAGTTTGCGGACTCTTCTGTAATTTTGGCATAGACATGTTTATTTGTATGGTAAATTTGTAATTAATTATTCATTACATTTTCTCAGCTGGAATTTCACTCAGCAGATAATTTATAGTCTTATTAAAAACAGTTTAAAAAAAAAGCCGTACTCACAAAATGCCAAATACTTTTAATATAAAACAAACAACCAGTACACAAAGCTTTTGGGAAAAAAACCCTTCTTCAGTGTGTCAGTACAGCATTAAAAACAATCAACTAAATACTCAATTTAAAAATGTCATAAGACACTGCCCAATCATGGTAGTACAACAATTAAATCTCTGTATATTTTTTTAAAAGCTCCCTCATATTTAGATACAGTAAACACCTATAACAATATGATCAATTACTAAACATTCAAGCATGATTGCTTGTATTTTAAAATTAATTTAACACTAATGACAGCATTAATTCATAGTTTACAATCAGCTTGTAAATAGATGATCCAGCCATAGTCACTAATTTCAAGTTTGTTATTAATGTCACCCCATCTTATTTCTTTATCAATCATATCTATCACCCTGATCCTAAATGAAGGTGCAACACCATACTCTGCTACATGCTTCGCTAAGGCATTACTAATTTTTGCCTCTTTGCATGTACGACAGATGTTCAGCAATCCTTTCCTTTCGCTTTCTATTGAAATGTTGGGTATTGCATACAATTTGCCATATATACTACATCCGTATTATTACAAGTAGCAGTAAATTTAAATATATATTGCTTTTGTGTAACTGGATGTATACATTCATTACTAGTCAAGATGATATTGCAAAAAGAACAGTTATCCCACTGAAGTGTACCTAGCTTAGCATTAACCATTATTTTCTTACTCCGTATGTACTTATAGCATATTTTTTAATTAAAATTATTTAAAAAATTAATTAAAATTATCACAGTTTCTAAATGTGAAACTTGGTTTATTGCCAATATACATATTTCCCGTGGTCAGGCAAAGCTTCTTAAATGCCCCAATTATTAGATATAATTCATTTCACTTCAATTGTCCTTCTATTGCACATTGTGACATAAAGCAGTTCAGTAATATATTATTGCCTCTGTTATCTCTCAACCCTTGCATTAGTAAGTTGCGAACAAAAATGGTTTAGCCATGTTATGTCTACCACCCAACACTTCTTGCATAGTAGTATATAAAAAATCACTGTTATATCCTGTACTATTAAATTCATGCGACATAGCTGTCATTTGTGCAACATATCTATAATCCTCAGTATTCAGTCTGCTAACTTGTAGCATTTCACTCTTAACTATGCCCTCAAATATATGAGGTACATGCATACTATTTTTGTGCAAATACTTATTCGTAAATTTTTTAAATGCAAGTAGAGATGTCATTTCCAATTTTTTTAACTTAACATCTAAAAAGCAGGTCTCACAATGTGAAAAATTAATATTAAATTTTAAGAAACAAGTACTATTATTTAAGTATTCCACATATTCATGTAACCCATGCTCATCACCAGCCCATATTAAAAACACATTGTCAACAAAGTGCTTATGAAACAGCACCTTGGATGAAATTTCTGACAGTTGTAAACAATTTGTTCTTCCCATTGGCTTAAGGTTAGATTGGTGTATGTGTTCGCTACACCAGATAGTTGATGGTAAACAGAATCATCAAAAATGAACAAATTGTTAGCACTGTCTCAAGAAGTTCACATATAGTTTCAATTCCTCTCCCCATCAGATCTCTGTTAGCACATAAAAGATCATGTATGGCATTGATGCCATTGGGGCTGACTGTAAATCAGGAATTAATGTCTAAGGTGACAAACAGAAATTCATTAGCATGTTCAGTGGTGTACCATTCATATAGCTTGATAAGAAAGTCCCCTGTGTCTTTTATATAACTCCTAACATGATTAAGATATCCACTGAGAACTGACTGCAGATGTACTGAAATTGGCTCCATTATCCAACCTCTTCCAGATACTATAGGTCTCATCGGTGGCTTAGTCAAGTCCTTATGCACCTTCAAAAGCCCATAAAGAACCAGAATAACTGGTCAAGGCACATTTCAATAATCAAACAATTCTAATGAAATATCATTACTTAAAAGTAACTCATATACCAGCATATTGATATTAGAAATCATTTTCTTAACATCATTATGGCATATTTGTTTAAATGTGTTTTCATCATCAAAAAACTCATGGAGGGCATATATTCATTCCTATTCATTATAACAACAACTCCACCCTTATCAGATTGTTTGATTATTATTTCCTTATTTTCCTGGAGTGTTAATAAGGCAGCATTTTCATCCTTAATTAGATTATAAAAATTATCTCTCTCATTTGCCACATATAAATGGTGAAGCTGATGTTCATACACATTATAAAAAGCAGAAGTACCAGAATGACTAACTCGAATAAATGTACTACTCCTTTTTAAAATTGTTTTATCTGAGGAAGTGGAATCCTTAAATATAAATTTCAAATTAAAGTTCCTTACAAATAGTTTTAAATCAGTTAAAAGTTCTACAATAGAATTGACATTTCAGGGAACAAAGTTCAGCCCCTTACTAAGGAGCATATTGTAAGCAGTAGACAGTCCCAGTGAAGCAATATTTTGAATATTTAATGTTTATTGAAGCTGCCATCTTTTTTCCTATACTCCATTTCATGTGTGTGCATTAATAGTCTATAAATACTCTTTAATCAATATTACCTAAAATTCCACATATAATTAGCATTACCAGTTCTTGTGTTCTGCAAACCAATAACAATTTAATTTAATTTTAATACCAAAAGTTTTCTTTGTCCCATCTGATGGGAAATGTCAAGTTATCAAATTGTACTGATTCCATATCCCATCTGGAAAGAAAGATGGAAGAGTATGGTTACTGCGAGTTGACTGGATGATCACATTTCTCATTCTTCCAATGAGGCAATGGTCCTCTTCCTAAACAGTTGAAAGGGTAGAGTTATATTAAAGATCCCATGACACCTAACAAGAATAATTGGGGTAACTTTTACTAAACACAGGTAGACAAATCTCATCAAATAATAGCCAGAGCACTAATCAGACAAGAAAACAAATATAACTAGATATCTTAAGCAAATATTCTCTTAATATTTTCTAACTTTTTTCTCTTAACTCTTTTTAATTTTTGCACAGATTTTTTTGTATAATATATGTTTGCAGAACACTTTCCATATTTTCTACCAACAATAGGCTACTGGCCTGTCAAAATGTTCCACCTGATCTGTATGCACAGCATTATAATACCAGTAATGAATATTCATTAGAAAGATCTTAATTATTAATTTCTCATGTAAATATACCTGGAATTCTCCTTTTCACCACTAACAATTGTTTCATCCTCTATGCTTTCTCACTAGTTCCCATAGATCTGAACCAAACTATTATGTAACAAAATTTTTCATTTTTTTTTTCTTCCCAAAATGTAATGCAGATTCAAGGAAATCATAGAGAGGTCACTGTGATTCAAGAAAACATTATGTAATTCTTCATAAGTTGTAGAGAAGTCATTATGATTCAAGGAAGCATTATGTAATCCTACGTAAATCATAGACAGGTCATTGTATGACTTAGGTCTTTAAAAGGCTTCCTTCTTCATGAGATTCTGTTTGTTTCCACAGACCACTAAAAGGAAGGAACGTATCTAATCTACCAACATTTCTTCCTGAAACATATATATCCCACTGTTACAAGACATTGTACCTAACAATAAGGTCTTAGTTAAAAAGTGTCTGTTTTTCTAAATAATATGACATAAACTTCCTACAAAGCTGCTATATTTTTTATCTTTTGATTACATTTCTCGTGTTGTACACCACTACTTCTTTATCACCACACTGTACTCCCAATACTTCTATCTGTCTTTCTGCAAAATAAATTGGCTCAATGTTCTTCCTGCTCCAGCAGTATACATTCATGTAAAACTTGTATAATATACCTCTTCCATCTCTCTACCCTAGGAACCAAAATCAAGTCATTTGCATACCTCCAAGGAATATACACTTTTTCACATGTCTCTTACATACTCCCTCCTACCCCCTCCCCAGTGGCGGCTGATGGCTTCAAATCAAATGGGAGCTACAGGAGACAGTTGAATGGGTGGGGCCAATGGGGAGGGGTGGGATCAACTTGAAAGGGTGGGGCTATGCTAAAAATCGCAAAAAACTGGGACTTTAATTAAATATGCTATCTGGGTACCAAATCATCATTATGAGAGTCCAATCAAGACAAAATGAAGTGTAGAAGAAAAAAAATATTTCAGTGCATTGGCTACATGACAGCTTACTTAATATCTAGATGGGAATAAAAAGGTTGTGAGGCATGAAAAAAGAAATTACTTTTTAAATACATTACTGGAATGCCAGTCAAAATCAAGTATAAAAAAACTAGCAGCACTTAACTCAAATCACTTCTCCTTGCACTGCAGTTCTAATTATAATTTATATTCAGCTTTATAAAAGTACCACGTAACATGCTGAAAGTAGCAATCTCTGTGATACCCCCACTTGTAAAAATGTTTCTTAGCCAAAAAAGATCTGCTGCCTGACAACAACTATCTACTTGTTTCATGAGGAAAACATGATCAAAGTAAAAAATGAACAGCAAACAAGAAACAAGCTCAAGATAAATTGCTTAAAGGATTACTGCACAGGTTATGGACCACACATGATAGATTGGCATTCTGTTTTGTTTACGGGTAAAGCCTGCAAAGATGACTGCAAGTCTCCAACAAATGTAATGAGCTTCTGAAAATACTGTAATCCTGTCCTTTATTACAAATCCTGTAATATGCATTTCAATACCTAAGGCTTATATGCAACCTAGTTATGTAAATATTCTCTGCATGGCAACAACAAAAAGGCTTTCAATGTTGATAATTCTTTAACAGTATGCTTATTAAAGCTTACTTGCATCTTACAATCACAGACAAGCTTACATGATGGTCATTAAAGCATTGCTACGTAAACACAGAGCCACAGGCTCTGCAACAACATGTGTTTTCTGGATAAGAAGAAGCATAAGTCAACAGTATAAAAATATGACAGAAAACCAGAACATTCTGCAAAATCAAAGACAGATGAAAAGCCACTGTAGTACTTGTGTCTACCTTGGATGGGAGGTTACTCTGCACACTTGTACTGCATAACTGCTCCTTGCCTTGCTTGAACACATCTAGAGTCACTGCGTGGGGGAGTGGGGTGCAACAAGTATGTCACAATTTGAAATGTGTCTGGGTGACGGTGATGGTCCTGACACATTTGTCATACCTCTCAACCTCAGAGCAAGAAATTTGGACAAAGCCATAAATAGAAGTGGGGCAAAGGTCCAAAAATAAGGACAATTTTTAAATATTGCTCTTATAAACTTAGAAAGATAATAGAATAGTAGGTCTTGCATTAGTATGAATTTTCTGAAGGGCATGAAATCTGAAACTCAAATGTTTGTCATTATTTTCTAACTTCAATCTTTAATGATTTTCCACTAATTTGCCAGAAAACCACAATTTTATGAAAAATGGACCAAAAATGTAATGCAAAAATATAAAATAGCCACACAATACAGCTGGGAACCTGTCAAAGAAGGGACACTTTTTCAATATTAGTACTGTTAACTTGAGCAGTTGACAAAATAAGAGAATCTACATACATTTCTGAAATTAAAAGTATTCTATTACTCTGATCATTACAATTATTTATTAATTGTAAACCCTCCACAATTTCTTCCAAATTTGTCATTTTGTGGAGGGATTATTAGGGGGAGAGCAACATTCTGAGCCAAAATCGGGGACAGTTGAGAGGTTTGGGTATACCTAATTCTATAAAGTGATTTATTTGCTTGTACTTCTTAACCGCTTAACGCAGGAAATCTGGACAAGGCTAAATATATTGGGGGAACATACAAACATTACTAAAAATTGCTCTTGTATAAACTTAGACAGTTGACAGAATAACAGGTTTTGCTTTAGCATGCATTTTCTGAAGGGTATGAAGTCTGAAACTCAATGTCTGTCATTATTTAGTGACTTCATTCCTAAATGATTTGCCAGAAAACCACAAATGTTATGAGGAACAAACCAAAAATATGAAGCAAAAATCTATTCATTCTGCAAAAGTCTGGACAATTGAGAGGTATAGTTCAGCTGGGGCTGAGTTTGTCACCCTTCCCCCTCACAAAATCATGGTTGAATGGGGCTTCCCCCCTGCAGCTATTCCAATGTTTCATTATTTGGCTATTTCACCCCATTTACCATAAACACTGTAATGTGCATACTGCTTTACTTCTGCAATGATTTGGATTTCATTTAAAAGTTTTAATTTACATTTTACAGCACAGACACTAATAGACATCTGCTAAACAAAGCAATGCAGTTTCACAATGAAAATATACTTAGCATTAAAACTTCCCTGCCTTCTCTGACAGCATTTTATTGTTTTTAACATTTTTCCAGTAAACAATGAAACAAAATGCATGCACCAATAATGACAAAACTTCCCAATTCAGAACATTTCCATCATAAAAGTCTACCCACACTTCTACAATCCACCAGTATCAGTAAATATGCATAATCTCTGCAGAAGTAAAAGTCATCTAAATAATTCCACATTAAAGAAATCTGTAACTAATGAAGAGGTTGCTGCTAGCATGCAACTTTATATTTCATTGTTTCATCTACAAATAAAGTGCCTGCTGATCTTGAGGAAAAAATTGCCTGTGCTACATTTAAAAAAAATGATAAGCTAGTAATATTGCAATAGGGAATAGATGGCAAACTGATAACAGGTTCATCGTTACTAGGACTGCAGCATCCACCCCCTTTAAAGGTACAACACAGTACAGTATCAGTAATGCATCTATATGATGTGGTAGTAGAAACCACAGTCTTCTGCTTCAAAAGCAAGTACACTACCTGTTGTGCTATTAACAATGCAAGCAGACATAGCATAAGCAGCACTAAACTTCTCTTCAAGCTCTCAGTTCCTTGTAAAATGCACTTGACACTCAACTGTATCTCTCAACTTTGAAGCACAAGAAATCTGGAAAAAGCCAAAATTTATTGGGGGGGGGGCAAAAGCCCAAAAACTAGGGACACATTTTAAACAGTGCTTGCATAATCTTGGAAAGTTGCTAGAATGAAATGCTGTGTTATACCCATGCATTTCACTGATAAGTCTTGAACCCAGGACCCTATGCACTACAGTCAGAGTAAGATACCACTATGACAAATCAGCTGTTTCTCAAAAGATGGGTAGACTGAAATGTAAATGGCTATCATTTAGTGAATTCAGTTCTCACCATAGCTCTCAACTACTTAGCAAAAAACACCTAGACAAAGCCAATACTGGGGGAATACAGCCCCAAAAATAGGAAAAAATTTCAAATATTGATCTTATAAACAGAAAATTGTTAGAATAAAAGGCTTTGTGTTACCATATACTTTCTGAAGAATATGAACTCTGAAATTCAAATGCCTGTCATTTAGTGAATTCAAAATCCAGAAAAAACACAGATTTTATGAGGAACAAAGCAAAATTATGCAGCAAAAAATTCACAAGTGGTGGTGGGAAGGGAATTCAAGCTCTTGCTACCTACTCCCAAGGTGCAGGGTTTGAGTCTCGCCACCAGGTATATTTCCTGACTTCTTTCTAGCTACTGGGGCATTACACACACACCCTTCCGTTAGTATAAACAAATACCTTCAGAGTTTCAGTCCAAAAACCTGCAGCTTTGTTATTCTAGCCAGCCAAGCTTGCTCCAGTTTCAAAATGAAAGCCCTAAAAGAGCCAAAGTCCTGTCCTTCCCACGAGAGCAGGCTCCAGCCTGCAGATGTTGCAGTCCAGTCCCCTTCTAGTCTATGCAGTTGAAACTGCATAGACTTCTGGAATCTTTACTGTTGCTGGCTGTCTTCCTAATCTGGACTGTCTCACCAGCAGTCTGGATTCTGTGTGCATGCTCTGGACTGCAGTCTGGACTCGGGAAACGCCGCGACTATACAGGCCCACGTTCTGGGACTCAAGTTTGTTGTTTTATTTAGTTTTTTCTTTTGTTTTTTATTTTTACTTTCTTTTGTACAGCTGGGAGGGCTGTAGTCCTGCAGCCCAATAGCATGATCAGTGCATGCCCCTCCCCATTTTCAATGTAACTGCTTTCACAATTAACTATAAATAAATTGTGACATACCTGAGTGTTGATTTTTATTAAAAAATGCTATTTTTTATTCTTTTTCTTCTTGATTTGATAATGTTACCTGACCCATGTTAGGAAATGATTATGATTAAATTGAATATTCAGGTTGCAGTAAACTACTTGTAAAATGGATCTCTCCTTATCATGCTTTCTTACAATTTATAGCTGTTTACCTATATACTACTCTTCATTGTAGACTATTTTGAGGTTAATGAGATTGTAGTTTGTATCTAATGAGCAAAGGCTGAGTTAAAGAATTAAATATATGTTTGGAATATTTGTTTATAAAGCTTACCATGCTAACATTCCAGATATTTTTTCACAACTACAATAACTCATCATCTGTCACTCCCTTGGAGATAGCATATTATATTAAATGTAAAACCACATTTGTTTTATGCATACCAGTTATTTTATTTTAGAATCATTTTTACTGTTTTAGCTCCAAACATAATCTTGTTAGGTTTTTAATGTTGAAATGTGAGTTGATATTTAGACATATCTATACTTGTTTGTACATTAACAGTAATATATTATTATTATTATTATTATTATTATTATTATTATATTATTCAATGAATCTGTTCTCTTGAAAAAGGATGAATTAATCAAATCAAACACAGACAGTGATGAACCTAATAGGAAACCTTTTCTTAACTTATTTTTTGTATATTCACAGTACCTAAGCCACATTTTTACAGAAATAATGACTGCATTTTTGTAGTATATACTATCAATTAACTGTGAAAAAAATCTCTATCCAAATGTACAGCCTTACAGAATTCTCAGCAGCTGGTACTGTGAATATTGTTGAAAGCCTTACTTATGCCATGAGCAGTCATTTCCACCTCGCTTGCTCCTTATTATTCTCTTCTCTTAAAATCAACATTATTTTTCAGTGGTGCAGGTAACAGCTTAGTGGAATACTACTTCACTGATCCCGTCTCTGCACTGCAGTGCTGGCTGACCTTCTTGCAGCACATACAAGCGCAGTGTATTTATTGGTCAGTGCCACATACCACAGGGCAAGTCATAGTGTAGCACATCTTTTGGTCAGTAGCACATATACACCAGGGCAGATCATCATATGAGTATGTCCTTTTAAATGCCATTGACCTTTGCAATGGTATTTTTTTTAAAGTTATAGTCCATTGCAAAAATTATAATTAATGATTTGATTATATCAAATGACATTTTCATCTTCACTTCTGGTTTGACCCGTATGATTTTGTAGTCACTAAATTCTTCATGCAAGTTAAATTACCTTTGGCAGAGTTCATGCTACACTTCACTTTTAACACCCTTCCATCTCTGCATGCCTTCAGCATGATTGCTCTTCTGGCATTTCTTATAGTCCTTTCCTTTAAGCCAATGCTATTGCATGTAATATGTTTCCAGCAATGAAAACAGGCATGTTTCTTGATGGAACTGCAAGCAAACTTTCAACTGTGCATTTAATCACCTTTGCTGTAATACTGATGTAGCTGTTGCCATAGTCATTTATACAGTTCTTGGCAATTTGTCAGATATCAAATCTTTTTTTTTCAGCAGGAGGTCTTTTTTTATATTTTTACAGTGTATGCAACCAAAAAGTCTATCTATAAAGTCACAATGTACTGCTCATCTGTGCAATTCTTCCATAAATTCTGATATGGTTTTGCTACTCTTCTCTTATGAAATCAGAATTATTCTTCAGCCACTGATGCATTTGAGACTTAAGTGGTTCTACAAGGTCTGTACATTCATTTTAGATAATTTTGAAGCAGGAACAAACAAACTAACAAAAGAGTGTGTATGATATAAGAGTGTGTATAAAACATCCATATCCATATTCAAGCACAACTCTGATCTGTGGATAGGTAACAGAAAATTTACTCTAGGATTACCCCAATATTACTAATAGACAGAGACAGTTCCTAAGTGCTCTATCCCTTGCATGGGAGTAGTGGTTGTTCTAGTGGGAGTTGACTAAATTATGGTGCTTCTGGGTAGCTGAGTGCATTTGGGTTTGGTACAAACCTGGTGTTGATTGGTCATTTTGTTTTCTTGGTGACTATTTTTGGCCCAAGCTACACTGAGTGCACCACCCAAGTTGAAGCATAATAGTGGATAGTGTCTACAAGTTAAATGTTCCCATAGTTAGTGTCACAAATACATGTTTCCATCCTCTCTTAGAAGTTAGGCACCGTTTTTGTGGTTCAAACAACATGTGCACTCCTCTGCTGTTTTTTGCACTTGTCCGTCCAAACCAGGTGCCACCAGTGCTTATCTATCCAGTGGTATTTTGAATAGCTTGTAAATCGTAGAAACTTCCCTCCCTCAGCATTCCTTCAGTCCTTCTTCAATTCCCACACAAGGTCCTATCACATAACAGCATTAGACATCATGGAGAGACAAAAAACTACCCATCTTTCTGTTGCCAGACATCTAACCCTTGATATCTTAAGTATAGTAAGAATTACCTCATGGTCACTGAAAATGAACTCATACTCACTGCATTGCAGATTCTTCTTGTGAGTGGTGTAAATCAATTGAAGGCATTCCTCTCCCAGTCACATGCATGCACTGAGCAACACACTGTTTTACCATCCCTCAGACCAAAAAAAACAACAAAACTGTTTTACATTGATGCTGTTAAAAAAACCTTTACCCAAATGTCCTAAGACTAGGCATCATGAAAGCTCCCCCATGTACCTACTTCACACAACCCTTCATCAACATGTCTACAGTAATGCACTACATATATGTGTATCATGTACAAACCAGTTTCTGATAGCATCCAAGTAATGGATGACTCTATTGCTAGACCTGCTGACTCACTGCTACTAGGATGGGCAAAGATAAGGTTACTGTAAGCTGTCCCTCAAGAGAAAGGATAATAGATATATCAAGGGCCATCAAGACCGTCTCCATTAGCAAAATGACAATTGTATGATCATAGTCCACAAGGGAGTAAATTATCTGGCATGAAAACCACTAAAAGGCATGCAGAAGGGCATGCTGGGACTTACCTCACAAGCTTTAATCGAGGGTAAGTAGTTGATTTTGAGTGGAAACTCTCTTCATTTGGAATGATGTCCAGAGTTAAAGAATAGATGGTTGGGTTAAATAATTGGCTAGGTAGCTGTTGTCATTCCAGGAGAATCCAGTTTGTATCACACTGGGATGAAATGCTCAGCAATCAGACTTACTTTGCTAAGGACTCTTTATACCTTCATTCAAGGGCTTCTGCAAATTGTCTAACGCTTTTGCTAAACTCTACCATGTCTTTCTTATGCAGAGTTCATGTAAGGATCATCCAGATATAGCAAACACTTCAAATCCCAAACTGGACAACATCAAGGTGGCCCTTCTTTATGTCAGAAGTCTTAACAATAAACTGCTTGATTAAGCAGTAACAATGTATCTGGAGCACAAGCATGTATGTATGATTTCTGAGACATGGTACAAATACAAAGAGAGTGTCCTCTCTCTGCCTGGGTTTTGTCTACTTTGCCTTCAGACCTATAGGGAACTGCAGCAGAGTCTTGGTGTTCATCTGAGACATATCCCCTATAATGCGATACTGAGAGATCCCACCCACAGTGAGATCATTAAACTACAGCTCACCATATGGAAGACAAAATTCCAACTTACAGTTTTCTGTTGATCACTTGCCATGCCCCTAGATGATCATCAGAACTTCCTGGCTTTTCTAGAGGCTATCCCTGTAATAAATTTCCCATTAATACTTGGCAATTTCGACTATTCCCCCATAAATTGGACCACCTACATTTCTAACTTGGGATATGCACAGCAATTTCTGGACTGGGTAAATAACACCTTCCTAGATCAATTTGTCCTCAAAACCATCATAGGTGGGAACATTCTCCACTTTGTCCTCACAAGCTTGGTTAAAGCCTGTTCCCTCTCTCATGTCAGACCCTCATTAGATCTGAGAAATGCTCACACCCTCAAATCCTACACTCCCCTCAAAACCAACCCCACCATTTCTAAATTTCAAAGAGGCAAATTCCATACACATTCTCCACAGGGCCTATTTTGATCAGGCGAAGGTATTTGACACAATATGACACATAAACTAGCTAATGGCTTTAAATATTGATTTCTAAATGGTAAGATAGCAAACTGGCTCAAGAGCAAAACCCACACTGTCTTAGTAGGTGATGCTTAGTCAGTCAGAAAAAAAAAGGTGACCAGTAGTGTTCCAGAGGGTTCTGTGATGGGTCCCTTCCTATTTGACACCTCTTTTTCAGAACTCAAAACTGATAACAGTGATCTCTGGTTAACCCAGTTTGCTGATGACTGCGGGCTGGTTACAGTTGTAAAATCCCTCACAGATAGACATTTCCTACAAAATTAATTAATAAAAGTCAATATCCAGTGAACAGGCAAAGGGCTGAAACTAAATGCCAAGAAATGTACTGTCATATCCTCCAAGAAACAGAAATATACTGCTACCTATTGCATTGACAACACCTCTTTATCATGAAAGTAGTCAGAGATCTGGGGACCTGGGTTGACTGTTCCCTTTCCTTTGATCATCACGTGTTATCTGCAGTTAGAAAATACTTCTATATTTTCCAACTAATTGCCAGTGGCATATTTTCTAAAACCAAGTAAGTCATTTTCCCCTTGTTTTCTACTGTAGTCAGATCCATTATAGTATATAATGTACCTTTTGGTATGTATCTAACTAAGCATATAAAAAAACTAGAAAAAAATGAGAGGTTACTGACCAACTGAATCTCTATTCTCAAAAAATTATTTATTTGTTTATCTTTTGTTGACCAAGTTAGTCCAACTTGGCTAGTAGCCTCTTTTCAAGGGAGAACTAAGGTAGTATTCATATTACTAGAGGAAAGTTGGCCAGGGCATCAGCAAATATCCTTTACTCTTTTTGATACATACCTTGGGATATTTTATTTCTCCCTGAACTACTGCCAGTTCAAGTAAATGGAGTCAAAGGACACCACACTCAGGAAAGCAGGTCCACCCCACCCACCCACCCATATACTACATCACAGTGTCAGCAATCAATCTACCAGACATGGGAACAGAACTCACAGACGTCTGCACCAAAGGAGAGTGTGCTACATGTTACACCACTGACATGAAAATTTTAAGTACCAGTAGAGATTGGAGTCATTGTCCTGTACTGTCTCTTTTGTATAGAATCCTAAGGGGAACCCTTAGGGATCCAGTTATTCTAGACCTATGTCATGTTTATCAATGAGCCAGATAGTACAGCCAATATTAGAACCAGAGTCCTCAGCCTATAACAGAAAATTAATAAAACAAAATATAGAGACAAGCTCATCAACCAGCAACCCCCCCCCCACCCCAACCCCTTGCTCTAGAATAGACTCCTCCTACATGTCAAGCAATGTGACAAATTGTCATCGTTCAAGCATAGCTTAGACAACTGAATGGATTATCTTATGTTTAGCCCAGTTACAGGCTTTACCCTCCTGGTAAAAGGTAATAGAGCCTATGGCTATTTATTGACAATGTGCACATGACCTTTGGTCTATCTGCTATGTATATCCTATAATCGTATAAATTAATACTAATAAGGTATTATCTTCCCATTTTTCATAATATCGCGAAACATGTTCTGCAAAAAAACATTTTCTACTTTTCATCTATATCCTTTAATTGCATGCCATAAGCTAACTTAATCTTCTCTTCCAGATTCATACAACCCTAAATCCATTTAAGATAAAATTTTCACAAAAATTTACACAATCCTCTTATACACAGATATCCAGTAATTATGCATTGCTGACCCTCCATAAAACTCTCTCTCTATATATAAACAGCTATATTTTGTGCAACACACTCTCACCAAATCACTATGTGGCCTGAAGTCACTGGAATAATCTTCTCTTCTTTTAAAACACAATGCCTTAGTAAAAAATGCAAGATCAGAAACTGAAAAAAGTACCTCCAACATATAAGTATACTCATTAATCATTTTCAATTCTACTAACAGCTCTATCACTCTGCCTTTCTTTTAATCACTCTAAAATCTACTTTTCTCTTTCTCTCTCTATCTGCTCCCCAAATATTTTACAATTAAAATCTTCAATCCAAATTATCAAAACATTAATTAAGAAATATACTACCATCTTGTGCATTATCCATCTACTAACATTCATTTTAAGGGACATGCATTCTGCACATGCTGAGATGTCTATAATTACAACTGTAAGATGCCTAAAATGGATCCAAAACAATACTACCTGATTTGCAACACAGTCAAACTAAAATGGCTAGTTTTTAGAACATTTTCTGGGATTTGGAATACAAGATGCCTTGTTATGTCCCTTTTTACACATCTCTCATACTGCTGCTTGGGCGTCTATATCACAAAGTCAAACATTAAAAACATTGAACGGACTTAACGTCAAACTCTAAAAACCGAAACCACAAAATGTTGAAGACACATCTCTGCTCCAAACCCCCCCAAAAAACAAATCCACAGACAAAATAAAGTAGGGGGCTTCACCTCCCTCCCCACCCAGATGTGGTGGGCTGTGCCCGCCACACCCCCCTACTTAAATATACCAACTCAGAGATTGCACCACAGTGGAGGACAAGGCAAAGTCCCAGCAATTGCCCAGTGATTTTTTTCCCTGGGAAAAAAAATCGCTGTTCCAGCTGATCGGCATTCTGTGATTTCAATTTTTACAGTTTGACATAAGAGCGTTTGCTGTTTAATGCTCGACTTCGTGATATAGACCCCTGCTTGGTACATTGTGCAACATGATGCCTCATCTGACTACAACAATAACATACCTGGGTTGCCCCTAATACTCAACACATTTATTATTATTATTTAACGTGAAAACTATATCAGTAATATGGGGTCTATATTAGATCAGCGAACTCTTAAAAAAGTGAACGCTGATTGATCGACCTTATGTAAGCGAAAGCTTACAATCTCGAACTGTCAGATCAGCGATTTTTTTCCTAGGGAAAAAAAATGCTGATCCAAAACACATACACACAACACAAGCACACCAAACAATCAGAAATCCACACACATACACCTAAAATCTGACACCTAACCCTACACTAAACTATGCACACTCCACTAACTATCCAATTACCTTAACCCAAACCCTAAACCTAAGGTCCGTCACTATTGCACACTCACCTCACCTGCTCCCTAACCCTAACTCACCTAAACCTGCCCTAACCCTCCCATTCACACAATCGCACACATACCTAACCTGCACCCTAACCCTAACTTACCTAACCCACCCTAACACTCACATCCACACAATCACACACTTACCTGAATCTGACCTGTAACTTTCCACCACAGCACTGAAAATACCGAAGCAACAGAAACAGACAACCAAATTCTTTCCCTAGGAAAAAAATTGGGTTTCTGTTGCTTCGATATTTTCAACGTTTGCTTAAATAAGGTCGATCAGTCAGTGTTCGCTTGTTTAAGCGGTCGCTGATCTAATATAGACCGGCAATATGTATCAGTATGTCAGCCTTTAGTTTAAGGTAATGCTCCCATTCCCAATCTATAGTTCCACTTATCCACAGTCTCCTTTACTTCAAAAGCATGTTGCTAAATAGCACAGCTATGTTAATATCCTCTTCTCATACCATATTAGTTCATAACTCATGGAATTCCCTCTTTTAAACAATGCTGCACTATAAATTCTGAGCAGGGTTTACTGTTTTGCTTTGGTCTAAAGTTTAGTAATACTCTTATAAAGACTTAATCTTTTCAAAAGGAACATTTTGGATGAATTATTTGTCTACATGCATCAGTGCTATCACCTCCGGCACAGTCAGAACAAAAGGCTACAAAATGTCAGGCAAGAAACAAAAGCTTGAGATCTAGCAGGCATCTCAGGTCTTTAGCAATATAACACAGACCGCTTCAGGTTCTTCTTTCAGATATCCAAATAGGCCACATTTTTTGTTATACTACAACTGCACATGTCTTAGCGGCATTCTCCGCAGGGATACTTCATGCTACCACTTCCTCAGGACCTCCAGTCACACATGATACAGCATTACCAATTCTTCTTTCAATTACTGCTTCAGAAGTGCTCGCCACCTGTCTGCAACACAAACTTTCACCTCCTGTTTGTGACAAGGTCTCAGTTTGAGAGCACTGTGTCTCTAGGAATTCAGGCTTTATCAGTTGTGGATCAAGTATAAAGAGCAGCTAATATAAACTACAAAGCCTCCATACAGTTCTCCTCTGCAGATTTGCCAATAAGAGCCAGCTTCAACCTTTATTTCAAAACTTCTCCCTTTATCATCTCCCTATGACAAAATAGCATCCAGCAGAAATACATAAGGCCACCTTAAAAAGAGTAGGGAATTTTCCCCAGAGTCACATCCACTTATTGAACTATTAATACTAAATTTGTAGACCTCATACTATACAGTTTATCCACAGCCAAATAATCAACACAAAATAAGAAAATAAGGATCACACCCAAAGAGCATGGCTCATACAATGATCCTCCTCACAGGTTCATAGGTGTTTACTAGGCTAATGACCACAAGGGCCTTTTTAAGACTAGCCATGCATCCCAAATCTCTGAGAAGTTCATATACCCTTGATAAGTGTAAGCATGGGCCTGGGAGATGAACCATTTGCAGGTTACCTGTGTCCCTTAGAGACATAGGTGCCAAACCAGGGATGAATTTCTGGTTTCCCATCCAATTGACCAAGTTGCACTTGAACTGGGTTAGAGAGGAACTCTGCTTCACATGAACTAGGAACTTGTTCTTTAGACAGAATAGTCCCTGGGATACATACCTAACTCTCCAGCAGCTCCTATTTATATCACAGGCAAGGTTTAAGTCTTTAGAATGGGTCATTCTAGTGCTGTTTGTTTTGTGGATATGCAGGAGTTTTTTGTGGCTATTGTTCTACAATTGATTTCTTCTTCTGCACGATAACAAGTCGGAAATGCAAAAGCCAAGTATTCACACACACACACACACACACACACACACACACACACACACACACACAAATATTCACACATACCCACTGATGTGACCAGTTATGATCCCTTGTATGACTGCATGCACATCAGATTTTTGCTTGTGATCAAATGAATGAACAGATACATAAATAATGACCTAGAAGTGTATGTCACCTTGCTGTTGTGAGAACCATGCAGTGCAACCCATTGCACCACCGATGCACTCCCATACTCTTATCTCAATAATAGACACCCAAAATCGGAAACAAATTGTAAATATTGGTCGTGTATAGTTAGAAAGTTTCTAGTATAGCAAGCTTTGCATTAGCAAAAAAAAAAAATGAAGGATATCATGTCTGAAGCTCACATTTGTCATTATTGTGATTGCAGTCCATGGCACCTTACCAGAAAGCAACAATTTTTATAAGGAAAAGAGCAGATAAGAGGAAAACATCAGGGACAGTTGCCCTCTACACACACACACACACACACACACACACACACACACACACACACACACACACACACACACACACGCACGCACACACACGCACGCACACACACACACACACACACACACACACACACACACACAGACACCTACATATCCTCTTCTGCAATCATTAACAGAAACTATTTTCATCTTTCTAAAAATTAACTATTATATTATTTTCTAAAAATGAAAAGACTGTGTGCTGCTTCAAGAAGTCTCTGTCATTGGTGTTGTCGAGAGATGTGGGTGGGATTTGTTTCTTTTTTGTTATTTCATTTTTGTTTGGTTTTTTTTTTTTTTTTTTTTTTTTTTTATATTTCTGAGAACCCCTGTGAACAATGGGCCCTAAACAGCTACCTAGGTTGCCTTGTGCTGGATCTGGTCCTCATTACTACCTATTGATGCAGTTAAAATAACTCACTAAGCATTAATCTTGCTGTATTTGTTAAGTCATTTAGAACATGAGCAGTTCTACTAAGACTGCAGACTATTTGGTCAGGCTGAGATGAGCAGTAAAATGTTTAGGCTATATTCCAAGGTAAGTCACTAGATAGTACATGCATCTAACATGTGTGTGTGTGTGTGTGTGTGTGTGTGTGTGTGTGTGTGTGTGTGTGTGTGTGTGTGTGAAACCACATGACTGAATACACACTCATTGGAACTGGCATATAAAAATATTTTGACTTTTAAGCCATCAAATGCATGCAATAGAAAGAGCATTTTATTTCTTTCAGGTGAAAAACTACCTGCATCCTCCACCCCAATACACCTCATCTCTAGATGTTATAACTCTGTTTACATAACAAACTAAATAAGGGAAAGCTTTCCTATACACACTGTTCCACAATTGCACTATTCAAAAATGCAGCTATCTATGAAAGGCACATTTTAACTGAAGCCCCCATTAACCCCCACACTAAAATTACAATCTGAACCTCCTAACAATGAAGCAGACAGTGAATAGCCATAGCTGCACTGCTAAAGGATGATAATATACAATAATAAACTCCATTGGCTACAAGTAACACTGAATAGAGTGTGTGTGTGTGTGTGTGTGTGTGTGTGTGTGTGTGTGTGTGTGTGTGTGTGTGTGTGTGTGTGTGTGTGTGTGTGTGTGTGTGTGTGTGTGTGTGTGTGTGTGTGTGTTTGTGTGTGTGTGTGTGTGTGTAAGCTGGTGTAGGGGACTGACTTTGATAATGTTGTGCATAAGCTGCTAGGGAGAATACCTTCACTTCAGGTCTGACAATACAGTGTTTGATGCAGAAACAAGATAATGAGCAGCTAATGCGGCGCTTCTCATTGTGGCTTTACTGTCTTTAAATCAGAATTTCTCTTCATTGTGCTATTTACCCAATCCACATTGGACAAAAGCACTGTCTCAAAGTCAGGGACTTGCATGTCTTATAGCTCAGGTATGCTGCTCTTCGAGGTCAAACTCAAGCATGAGTTCAGGCAAGCAGCTGCCACATGAAGGGATTTTTGATTTTGGGAGTGGGAAGGTAGTCTGGTTAAGGAATGTGGAGGAGGTCTTAGGGTTGGAGAACACTGGGGGGGTAGGTTTAGGGAGTGGAAAGGGAGTTTTAGGTTTATGGAGCAGGGTGTTTTAAGGTCAGAGTGTGAGACAGGGATATTGTGGTTTAGGAATGGGAGGGGTTTAGTTTTAGGGAGGGTGAAAGTAGTTTTAGGGTTAGAGAGTGGGAAGAGAGTTTTAGGGTTAGAGTTAGGGCTCTGGTAGGGCTATGGGAGGTAAGTAATTATGGGATGTCAAATTAGTGGGAGTTCAAGCACCTGCCAATTTTTAGCAAGTGGATACAAGTAAGTTTATCGCAATTATAAAGCACACGAGCACTTGTAGTAATCCCAGTCCTAAAAGACTACTGGGGAAAGGGTAGTAGCTTATTGAAAAATAATATTGTAATGTAGTAAGTATATACAACTCTTGAGTCTGGCTACAGAAATGAGTATACTAGTATTAAGTTAAATAGTACTACAAATGAGTTTATCAGATTTTACTTATTTATGCATGCAACTGACTCCCATGTTTCCCCTAGAAAAAGTTTACTTCCTTCCATCAATCTTAGGTTCAGCAGTCCTGAAAGATCAGAATTACATTTCCAAACCAGCAACTTGCAATAAACATCAAGATTTTATCCTGCACCTCCACATTTGAGAGACTTCACCCACACTGCCCTTGGTGTGGGAATTGTGCCTAACAAAGCAAAGGGTAGTTTCCTGCTTGGGGTTGGGATCACTGAGCTATTGTTTGTCTTCCTTATACCTGTCTTCACTTTTTTAAATGTCTGCCTAGTCATATACTGCACCACTTACATGATACACACAAAGAAAAAAATAAATAAATGAAGACATACATGTATACATGCATACATACACACATAAATAAAATGTAGACATTTTAAACTGCTAGCCACATAGGACAAACTAAAAACAGTTGATACTGCAACACTATTCCAAATGAAACATATGGAAGTAATGCCACAAGTTTTTCTTAGGAATTTCTAATGTCATAATGAAACACTTTCATTGTTAACCTAATGCAAATTAACATAATGGTTAAAATAATAGTTATTAAAAATAAAAACATAGAATATATAACTCTGTAAATCTCATAAAATGTGCTTATTAAGTATTATTCAAAAAATACAAATAAGCTCTTATGAAATAAATGAATGCTTATGAAAACCAGTAGGCAACTCCCTCAGTGATTAATAAGAATAGTTTCTTAAGTTGCATAAATTATTTCTTTTAGATGGAGAAAAATTATGCCTTTAAGCTCTAAATTATAGATCTATGCTTCACTGAATGTTATATTATCCACTTCAAAAGACTCTTGCAAAAATTGCACAGAAATATTATACTTTATTACACAGACATTTCAGAGTAAAAATATCTTGTTCAAAAGCCCTTCTACAGTGGTTAGGAGAAACAATGCCTGAAAGGAGCTTCAGGACAGCAGATGGCTAGCAGTGCATAAAGGCAATGCACTGCTGTTCAAAACAAACACAAATAATTAAACAGGGACATATAGCATAAGAATTTAGATTGTTGTGCTTCATGGTGATGTAAAACACAGGATGAAAACAATGTAAGTGATGACATAGCCAATAGCATAAAAGGAAGGGCAAGATAGTGCTGTTATGGAGGCCCTTGTATGAACCTGATGACTGTGCATATGAGATATGTAGTAGACAGTGCTATTAGGTAGTTGTGGAATGTTTCTGCTCTGCACAGCAGAGGAATAACACAGCAGATGGTAAAAAAAAAAAAAACTCAACTGGTGCCCCAAACTGGACACTTTACTGGTTCTGTGAAAGTGGTGGAAAAGGGACTACAGAAAAAATAGGAAAAGGGAGACAGCAAGCAGAGGAACAGAGAGCAGGCCCACATAAATGGAAAGTGAGTTGGGGAAACAGGGCAAATTTTTTTGGGGGAGCACCCCCCATTTTGTACATACAGAGAAAGAAGGGAAAGGGGATGATAAAAGGCATGAAGAGTAGGGTTATAGGGGTTCAGTTGGAAATGGGGTTCACAAACATAGATGAAACAGACTAACAGGGTAGATATGCAGACACAAGAATGGTGAGACATGGGATTCATACAAACAGGCGTACAAAGGATAAACAAATGGTTGGGAATAGGGTGGGGTAAAAGCAGCACACCAGCTGAGGACTGGTCCTCTGGGATGTTACTGAGACCCAGTAGGTAGAGCTCCTGTGTCCAGTTGGCTGCTGACATTAGCTACATCCACCTTTGATAGCCCAGTGCAATGGGTCAGCATGTCCAATGAATCTGCAACTTGCTGCAGCAGGGACTGATGACTGGTGACCCAGTGTGTTAACACCTGGTCAACCACTAGCTCCAGCTGAGACAGGGTGGATGACTGGGATGAGCTACCTCTGGATGAGGAACTATACCCCACCAGTGAGGCACGCCATCCCTCCTAACCGACCACAGGTATGTACAGTGACTGATTCTTCTGCAGTTCAGAAGTGCAATTGTGACCCGTGTGAGGGAGACATGAATGAAAGAGTACCATAAGTGATGATAAGTAACAGCTTGTACACGATGAAGAGGTGACAAAAATTGGTGTCCACTAACTCCATGATGCTCTGATACTTCCTAAAGAAGCTGGAAGCATTCTTCCCCCACTCTACAGTGCTGAATGACACAAAAGACGTACAAGCCATGATTTGCAGGTGTGAGGAGGAGGCAAACAACAGCATAAAACAACAGCTACCAGTATGTGCAAAAATGAAGAAGCCTAAGATGGTGCTTATAGCCCGAAGCATGTGTTACTGTCCTATCAGAAGCAAGATGGGCTGCCCACAACATTAAATATAAGCTACATAGTCACACACAGTAACAGTCATATACCCTGTTCATAGAACAACACAGCATCACAACAACATAGCTGTCAACAACAGCACACACAACAGATAGACAGGCAGCCACAGCAGCTGACATGGTACATCATAAAATCTATTAGAGGAAACAAATGTTATTAGGATTAGTGTTCAGAAAAAGAAAAAAAAAAGGTTTAAATTACAGTAACTAGCACAGTAGAAATGTCAGTCACATACAAGATTTTTGGGGTACTCCTGCATCACCCCTTGTTTCTCATGTCCACAGATCTACAGGATGGTGATGACACAGGTTATTATACCACTATTTGCACTATTTACTGACATGGGAGATGTAGACTGCCCTGGCAGCTGGTCCGCCATGTCATACCAGGCATGCAGTTTATGGAATGGACCTGCATGAGGCCTCAACAGACACCTCCTGAATTAGCAGTACAACATATACAAAATAAACTTACATTCTTTTTCTCACAGCAGGCAGGTACTCTCAATGGGGCATTTGCATAGGCAACTATTGCCATGAATATTTAGCAAATCAGCATGGCTACCTATGATTCAGACTTTACATAGAACTTGGATTCATGTGTTGTTGTTGTGTCTTTCGGCTTTTCCCGGTTAGGGGTCGCCACAGCGGAACTCCGGTCCGCTAATGATTGACAGTAAATTTTTGCATGCCGAGTTGCCAGCCCTGACGCACAACCTTCAATGAAGGTACGCCCATTCACGCATGTCTCCACACAGAAGATGCTCTAGCTGAGAATCGAACAGGACAACGTCTTACTGTGAGGCGACAATGCTACCGCAGCACCACGACTTGGATTCATGTGTAGTGCACTTTATTTTTAAAACCTTTTATTGGATTATCACTTATGATATAAGCACATTTACATTTATATAAAAGGAAACAATCCATATTAACATATTTCCAATTGCAAACATTAGACATCACGTATATTCTTTTGTATATTTATTATTAATTCAACATTACATTACACTATATAGGTATTTTCTGTCATTTGTGGATTATGTGTTGTCATATAAAGACATGGAGCTTTGATTGTATATATGCCTCTGTAGAGAATTTTTTTGTCATTTGTTGTATTTGTACTGTTATGTTATGTAGCTTTTCTCCCCGGGCCTCCGCTGTAGATGGACCTTGTTCCAGTCAGACTTTCCCGGTAAACAAATGTAAAATAAATAAATAAATAAAATTGATCAGATCCTGCCTTCCTTTAAACCTCACTCCTCCTCCAAAATATTATTCTACATATATTGTTCCCACGATTTCCACTTTTTTATGTCATTTGCTCCTACCCTTTTCTAAAGATCACACTTCCGGTTCTTTGTGTTTGTTATACTATCTGCTAGTTCAGATATAGTTGATTCAGGCATTAATTTCCATTTTCAAGTAATTGCTTTTTTTTGTCAGCCATCATAACTAAATTTAACAGGCCTTACTATTTCTAAGCAATTCAGATCTTGTATCCCAACTCATATACTCATTTCCTTATTTAAACCAACTTACTCACCCAATATTTCTGACAGAGTACTCTGTAGGGAATTTTAAAGTGTAACAGAAGACAAAATGATAAAAAACACACACAAGGCCACATAGATTCTGACAAATTCAGCTCAAACAACTTGAAACATAATATTAGTGCTATTGTTTTATTTTATAATAAAACTTCTTCAGATGAAGTGAACCAAACACACTGTTTAAATACAATTCTAAAAGGTCATGTGACAACTTTTTTTAAAATCATGTGATCAGCTTTAAATCATGTGACAGCTGAATCCCCTGAACAAATCATGCATTAAGGCAACATGTTCAACAAGTTAAAAACTGGAATAAACAAAAATAAAAAGCTGAATATCTGAATACATAAACCTATAAAAGAAAGTTTGCACACCAGTTGACAGGTCCATAACTGGAGGAAAGCCATCTCCTCTGCAAGTATCATGATTCTTGAGTCATTCCTAGCATCTGGGCTTGAAGACAGTGATAGAACAGGTATGATCTTATTTGCAGGGGACTTGAGAGCTGGGAGTATTTGAACATCTGTGTCTCAAAGGGAAGCAGCCAGGGTAGAGGCCATAACATATATGCTAAACAATAACACTGCATATATGGACTTTAGGTAGTACACAGTGACCACTGTATATTTTCCACTTTTGTACTTTGGACATTCAGACTCAGGGGACTATCAGCACACATTTGTTTATTTTGTTTGCCTGTATGTGTATACCAGCCATCTGCATACACACCATGTTGCAGGGACGGTTATCCCCACAATACTACGTTATGTTTTATGTACTCAATTCACTGCTATTTTGACAGGTGCAGAGGCTGAGCCATGACAACAGGCTGAGGTCAGCCCCTGCAAAGGGTTAAAGGAGAATATCTAACTGCATGAAGTAAAACTATAAAGACATCAGTATACACATGGTTAGCAATTTATATCTTGTTAATCGCATACATATCACATGTGCAATTGACAAATGAATATACTTTTGAGATTTATGACATATAGAAGCATAGAAGTGATTACCACTATGTGTACCTTAATAAAAACAAATATATTATGTCATGATAGAATGTGGTCACTGACAAAGTTAATTCCTTGTAAAAGCTGAGTCCAGCATAAACTAGATATCTCTTTAGATGAGTTAGAAACACTTTATTTGGAAACATTCAAATAAGCATATACAAATTATGTTATAGAGGGGTAAGGAGATCCTTTACACTGCTTATAAGGCCAGCAAAAATAAATATTTATTTGTCTAGGCTTAAAATACACCTTTAGCAATGATAATCAGATGTAAGGAAGCATAGGGCTGCAAAGAAATTTTGAGTCTGAACTCTAAAGCAATATATTTGTACTCTCAGAAGTATTGGGGTACAGGAATGATCCATCTGATGCTGCAAACAATGTAGACATGATTAACATTTTCAAAGGACTTCTTGGCAAAGCTATGAGAGAATTATGAATGATACTAAGACACCACAGTGCACGCTTAGTCTTCTATTTGTTTGGTTTGATCTGATTCAACCATAATCCAGTGACAATGTACTGAAGATATATATATATATGGGTCTCCTTCTAATGACCGAAACGCCGATTCGCCGACAGTGAAATAACCGACACGAAACGACCGACAACGCAGTTGACTGACACGCTCGAATCCCGACAGACGGAAGACCGACAAGGGGAATGTGTAAGCGCGACCTGGTAAGTATGCGATAGTGAGGGATTTAGGAGTAGGGAGCGGACAGGTAAGTGTGCAATACTCAGGGATGTAGGGTTAGGGTGTGTGATAGGTGAGTGTGCGGTAGTGTCGGAGTTTGGGGTTCGGGGTGTGTAAGTGAGTTAGGGTTAGGGTGCAGGTAGGGAGAGTGTGCGGTAGTGTCGGAGCTTGGGGTTCGGGGTGTGTAAGTGAGTTAGGGTTAGGGTGCAGGTAGGGAGAGTGTGCGGTAGTGTCGGAGCTTGGGGTTCGGGGTGTGTAAGTGAGTTAGGGTTAGGGTGCAGGTAGGGAGAGTGCGGTAGTGTCGGAGCTTGGGGTTCGGGGTGTGTAAGTGAGTTAGGGTTAGGGTGCAGGTAGGGAGAGTGTGCGGTAGTGTCGGACCTTAGGGTTAGGGTTTGGGTTAGGGCTAGTGGATATGTGTTGTAGTGTACTGTGTTGTTTACGTGTAGTGTGTCGGTGTTATGGTGTTCGGTGTTTCGCGTTGTCGGGTTTGTGTGTTGTCGGTTTTCTGGCATCGGTTATTTCACTGTCGGCGAATCGGCGTTTCGGTCATTAGAAGTAGACCCATATATATATATATATATATATATATATATATCCAACTCAGAAGCAACCACAAATACAAATACAAACAAATATGTGTGCACGCATGCACACACACACACACACACACACACACACACACACACACACACACACGCACACGCACACACACACACACATGCTTGTGTGCACGTGTGTATTCATGGACACACATTCATACATATGCATGCACACACATGTGAGCATATTATACAGCTTAAATATGTACACAAGAGTCTTTTAAAAATATGTAATTAGATATAATGTTATCATCCTAGTTTTATTTATTTAATTGTTTAATTAAACCATATGCCAGCCAGATACCTGTCAAGAGCTGTTTCTCAGTTGCTAGCACTTATCTTATCCACATCTCTTATGTTAGGGAAAGTTTCAGACAAGTGTAGAGAAACATCATCATGCTGTGTGTCTGAGAATACTTTTGTTAATCTGCATGACTATATCCCATTCCTTTAGTGGTCAGTACAGTGGCTATATTGCACAGGCTGTCTCAGTGTTTTGGAAGGTACCATCCATTCCCTCCCAATTCATTGTTTCATTGTGTTGCCCTCATAGCAGATTATCCTAATTTCATAGAGTTCTGCTTCAATGGAAGTGAGAGCACCTTTTACCACTGTGGAAAGGGCAAGTTAAACACAGCTGTTCCCATTCCCTTGTTATTGGTTTGACACCTGGACTGATACTTAAACCCAGGTCACCAGTACTGCAGACCAGCTCTTAATCCAAGTACCAGCAAGCATCCAGCCATACCTTTAAATTAGAAATATGCCAGACAGTCATAGTCTAATTTGTCCTTGTTAGCTGCTTCCTAATCTGATAACATTACTGTGGAAGTCTACAGTTTAGTGATTTAGGTTTGGAAGTAACATTTTCTTTACCTGCATCAATGGTTTTAGTAATGCTATATCTGCATCTATGGGGTGGCTAACATAACCTAGGTGTATTAGTGCACTGCTGAATGGTTCCCAAGGAGGCATACAGAGAAATGTAAAAATAGCAGGAAGTTACTGAATCTGCAAGGCTAGCACCACCGGTGTAACCAGCAGCAGGTGGCAGAGCACACCTAGGACTATATAACGGCTAACTGACATCCATCAGTACTAGTATAGCCCCTGCTACCACGACTCAGTCTTATATTACAGCCTAGAAGAATATTGTCAAACATTTTTTGCTGTTGTTGTTGCACAACTCCTTTACGTTGTGTGAGGAGCTCATGAAATGTTTGGAACTAATTAAGTGACTTACTAACACTCTCTCTCTCTCTCTCTCTCTCTCTCTCTGTCTTATGAATCACATCTGATCCCTAGAGTGATCCCCGCAGACAACCACCTCTGTCCGCTGAGTTTTTGAGATAAAGGATGAAAAACAAGTAGGTTGCCAGGTCTTGCTTCTGTATAAGACATGCACACTCTCAACAACTATGGCCAATTTAGAGTGCCTGAGCCACCTGCTGCTTGTCTTTGGAATTTTGGAGAAAACCAGGCCCCCCCAGAGAAAACTTAATTGAACACAGGGAGGACATGCAGACTCCTCACAGAAGGCACCCCATTAAATGACTATGGAACCAAAAGAAAAAAAAATCTGCTAACAGCATTGAAGCAGGGAATTTGGTGTGAAGCATTGTGGAAATATAGGTTTACTTCAAGTACAAGATTAAAATAGGCACCATACGATTTAAAAAAAGGACTATAGTAAACTGCTGTGTGACCAGGCACTATTACCATTTGCTTGCAGAGGAACTAGGTGCCACAGGTGTTCGTGTGTGTGTGTGTGTGTGTGTGTGTGTGTGTGTGTGTGTGTGTGTGTGTGTGTGTGTGTGTGTGTGTGTGTGTGTGTGCATGTGTGTGTGTGTGTGTGTGTGAGAAAGACAACCAGAAAGTAACGATGTACTACATATTTTTGTACCCTGTCTGTATCTTTGTCTGAACTTTCTCTTCCACTTTTTAAAAGACATTTACATCATGCTCTGATAAATATTATGTTGTTTTACATTTTATTGCCCTTTGGGACATGTTTATTACAGTTGTAGAACAGTATGTGCTTTCAGAGAAGCATCACTCAAATTGTTACATGAGCTGATAGCAGTGGAAACCAGAGCATGTAAAGTGACACATTCTATTTACTGTCTATTTTGCAAAACTCTAAATGCAAAACAGATAATTTATGACCAAAAATAACCAGGCACAAACTCTATGCATGCTGCTACAGGTTTATTTTCACAAAAGTATAAAGCACATTTTGGACTGCAACAAGACTGTGTTACAAAAGAATAATTTTGGAAAGTAGGATGAATACGATTAAGTACGTTTTTTATCAGAAGTCATTTGATTTCCATTGACCTACATGTGAAAACAGTTAAGGTGGACTGGTGAGGGGTTCTATATTCCAACCTCTCAAATAACCACCCGCGATGCATGTATATGTATACGACCTTCTAAGTAAACGCATACTGTTTATATCTATAAATATATATATATATATATATATATATATATATATATATATATATATGCATGCATACACACACACACACACACACACACACACACACACACACACACATATCTATATGTATGGACATAGATATAGATATAGATATAGATATAGATATAGATATAGATATAGATATAGATAGATATAGATATAGATATAGATGTAGATATAGATATAGATATAGATATAGATATAGATATAGATGTAGATATAGATATAGATATAGATATAGATGTAGATATAGATATAGATATAGATATAGATATAGATATAGATATAGATATAGATATATGTGCATGCAGGTGTATGCCTGTGATTATATGAGCATAACTCAATACCTCAAAAAAAGAAATAAATAAAAATATTGAAAAAAAAAGACAATGGACACAGACAACTTGTACCAAGCTATACCAGCATCCACAAAATTAAAACTCGTAGACATAAACATATTTCCCAAAAGAACCATTTTTTGCAGGAGGCAACCCCTACATGCAACCCTACAATCCCCTGAACTTTTATATACCAATTCCGAGGCTGAAACACCAACACATGAAAGCTCTTCCTAAAATAAAAATCATTACTCCTCCCCAGAATAACTGGAATCATTCAATAATTTGTGGGGACCAAAGCTTGGGATAAAGCATTTAGGAATTGCCTGTGTTGATTAGTTGTACAGGGCGGATCTAGGGTAAATTTTCTATTACCTATCCATAGATCCAAATATATATCTGACAGGCTATACTCTACATTGTTAGCCAAGATGTTTTGTATCATCACCTATGGAGGCACCATGTTATCCAACATCTCATGCCCTTAACAACATGGAAATTATAAACCACTAAAAATTCAGTTCAGAATGATTATTATGAGAACTGCAGTATGAAAATGTAGACAGTTCAGAATGTAGACAGATGTTAGTGGGTTTGTATAAAAAGGTGGGAGTATGTCTGTGCAAGTGTTAGCTGGTTAGGGTTGGGTAAGGGGATAGCTTTCATGTATTGCAAGTTTTTTTTTTTGTTTGAAAATGCTGTTTTATTTAGTTTTTAGGTTTTCTTGTGTAGTGGGAGTTTTACGGAACAGGTTTTTCTAAAGTAAGGTACAACAAAATAAATAAATAATTAAATAAATGCATTCCTTGCATGAGAAGAAGGAATGCGTTACACATCCCGTATGGTCAGTAGCTGCCCGTCCATAGATTATAGTTGCAGCGGCTATGCTTTTCAGCCAATTTGCACTACGGCAAAGTGCTGATGCAGCCGTTTGGTTTCGGCGATGTAGCTCGCAGGGAAATGTCTTGCGAGCTACACGCCGGAATCCAAAATCCACACACTGTGGCAAACAATGTATACAGCTATGCCCTCTCAGAAACCCAGGCCTTTGCTGAATGTGTATCTGCAGAAATCATGCCTTCACTCCTTGTGGGTGCTCTGCGGTTTAGTCTGGAGCATGTACCAGGATACTCTCAGTACATGTTATGCTGTGCAACATAATATTTTGGAAAATGTTCCAGCAGAGAGTACACGTGCAAGTTGAACACATCCCACCACACTAGCCAGTGGAGGATGAGGAAGACAAGGGGATAGCTAATAGGAGAGAAGCATTTTGCCATAAGAAGTTTTATTTAACTGGGAAAGTCTGACTTGGAACAAAGCCAATTTTCAGCAGAGGCCCAGTGAGAAATAGTCCTCATGCATGTCTTTGTAACGTGGGAGGAAATTGGAGAACACAGACGATACCCACACAAACACAGGGAGGACATGCAGACTCTGTACAGTAGGCTTGCCAACCGAGAATTGAACTAGAGAACCTCTTGCTGTGCGGCAGCAATGCTACTGCTGCACCACTGCACTGCAATATGCCATGACACTGGACAAGATGAAGCAGCTGGCCCATACTGCTGGCTATAATGAAGCTTATACGTAACAGTAACATTGATGCAGGTTTGTATGTTTCAATAATGGATATTCCATTTTTAACTCAACTGTGGACTACCTACTATTTTCTATTTGATTATTTTGTAGCACATATTTTAGAGTTATATTTTACAGTTTGACTTTTATTAAGTGAACTGAGTGCATAACATAATTTAGGAAGTGAGCATCACACCCTCCACATTGTGAAGTTTCTTCTTGGTTTGTTTTGGACCCAGTATAGGTTGCATACTGGGTTTTTCTGAGACATCGAGGGATACCACAAATTTCTCTTTTTGTAATATTGATGCATACAAATCTAGAACCATGCATTGTTTGCCCAGACATAGCCTGCCCAAGTAAATGAGTACAGAAGTCAGGATACAGCTACCATAATTTGCACAGGTAGGGAAGAGGAACACAATGTGCATTGTTATACACAGGAAAATGTATGTGTGGTGTTCTAACTAAAAGTGAATGTAAGTTGACTGTCTAAAATATGGGCTGAGGACTATAGTAAACTGCTGTGTGACCAGGCACTATTACCATTTGCTTGCAGAGGAACTAGGTGCCACAGGTGTTCGTGTGTGTGTGTGTGTGTGTGTGTGTGTGTGTGTGTGTGTGTGTGTGTGTGTGTGTGTGTGTGTGTGTGTGTGTGTGTGTGTGTGTGTGTGTGTGTGCATGTGTGTTTAAGTCTACCAGGAAACATAATCAGCAGATCCTGCAAGACTTTGGGGGTAGGGTATCTGGGCAGGTCCAGGGCACCCAGAGGAGAAGAGTGAGTACTCTGTGCATTTCTCTGCCCATGGCAGCCCTGTCTGTTTAGAGGGTCACAGGCACTAACAAACCCTTGTGTAAAGTTAGGTGTGCTTTGTGAACATGAGCAATAACCTTCACTGTAAATCTGTGGCAAGAGTCCCATGCCTCTGTGGATGTCCACATCTGAACCTACACACTTCCATAACAGATAATGGGTGGAAGTGGTGATGTTGCATGTAACTGACCTAGACTTTCCACTACCATGATGGCTCTTAACACTAGAAGCAGAAGTGAAGTGGCTATGTCACATGTGCCTGGCACATATCCTGAGAGCACAGGGGGCATGTTATTTGTACAATCTCCCAAAAGAAGATAGCAAGGACATCAAACATATGAGACCTGCAGTCTCACAGGTCATTTTGCACTCCCTGTAGGACACATACCATCTCTGCAAAGACTGAAGTATTGCTAGTCTGTATCTTTATGAGGGTCTTGCACTGCTGTATTATGGATATTGAGTCAGGTAGTTCATGAGTGGACCAGTACTTGTGGTGTCTATGGCCACTGACATGCTGAACATCCCTGTCTTTCCAGTGCCTAGTGGAGCTTGTACCAGTTGATAGGGACTGCACAGAAGGAGGAGACATCCATTCCCAGCTAGATCTATCACATCAACAACCTGTCCTCCAGTGTCCACTTATGTATTTGAAGTGGGTTCCACAGGCACAGAGACCATGTCTACTGATTGTGTAGGGGATCTGGTTCCCCCATTTTGTGTGTCCAACACAGATGCCATGCCATCTGACCATGGCAAGTGTTTATTGCCATGACTGTCAGAGTCAGAGTACCTTCCAACATCAGGCAGTGGTATATCCATAGTGGAGGAGCTGGATTGAATGTCACCTGTGAAGACATCAAAGAAGAATTCCCAAAATATAGAAAACCCATCACTATTACCTTAATTGTACTGAATAAATGATATTTAGGGCACATAAACTTATAATGTAATATGATAGTTGTTCCTTTGTGATAGGTGCTCTTCTGTTTTAAAGCCCTGATGTTCCTAGATAGTATAAGAAAGAACATTTACTAATCTGCAGTACACTGCACAACTAATCATAATGCAGTCCTTATACACCATGGATACAAACCTGGGGCATGTCCAATGGAGATTCTAGAAGCACACTGTGATTCTGCTCTAATATCCATTACCCTACCAAGAGAACAGTAATGACTCTGATCCCCGAGCAAAGATGCAAGGACCTCCTCCATCTCAATTAACAGTGGTTAATTTGACAGATAGCCTCCCATCCCCCTAACCTCCTGTGACAGGCAAGCAGTATGCACTTTGGCAGTATGAATCATTTCAGTGGCACAGCATATGACCTGCTAATAGTCCCTTCATTGGCCAGTAACATCATTAATTTTATTCACCACATCCCATCAGACATGGTCATGGTGGGGCCAGTCAGACACCTTCTGGGTGAACATCTTCTGACCATAGTGATGGAGAGCTTGCAACAAGATCTCATTCTCAGCATATGAGAACTTGCTTTTCCTAGGCTTCTGTTTCCCAGGTATTATGTTATGTGGGGGAAAATGTCTCTGAGGACAGGAAAATGGAAACATTTCCTGCACTCATGCTTGTAGAGTTTACTGGCCCTGTGGTGATGTTAGCTGTCTGTAATATTTGCATGCACATTATAACACACACTCTGGTTTAAACTTCCTTATACAACATACACTCTTGTAACATTTCATCAAATTCCCAGTATGGTAGCAATATAGCCAGCATACATAGTATGATCAGTCTGCATGTAACAGTATCATACAAAGGGCTGCAAAAGGCTCTGTCACCTGTTCCTGTGTGACAGTTGCTCATTGGTGACCTTGCATCTGATATGCTATTCATTTTATGGGATGTATGCATGGTCACCTACTCTGTGTACCTTAATATATATAAAGACCACATATACAGAAAGACACACAATCTGTAAATAGGCAGACTGCCTGCAGCCAAGTTATGTGCCTCTCAACTAGGTGATGAAAAGTAATAGTTTCAGCTGCATGCAGCACTATCCAGCATATCTTTCAACCTCTTAGTGCTAGAAATCTAGACAAAGTCTGACATAATTGGGGGAGAAAAGCACAAAGATAAGGACAGATTTTAAATATTGCTGTTATAAACGTAGAAAGTTGATAGAATAACAAGGTTTATGTTAGCATGCATTTTCTGAAATATTTGAAGTCTGAAACTCAAATGTAAAACGATCATCACCGTGATTTGCCAGAAATCCACAACTTTTATGAGGAACACACCAAAAATATGAGGCAAAAATCTGGACATTTTGTGAAAATCTGGACAGTTGAGAGGTATGCTATGCTGACACATGTACATATTCAGTATATCCTATACTACAGGGATGTCGATGCCCACATGGGTAATAATGTGCAGTTTCTGTGAGTATTACATACAAAATTGCACTGCTTCTAGCAACAAGCACTCACACATTAGCTCTCTCTCTCTCTCTCTCTCTATATATATATATATATATATATATATATATATAAATGCTGTAGCAACCCTCTCCACTAATGAATGATTCTGAATTGCTCTGCCTACATATTGTGTCTGTGCCCTAGTCATGCTAAGGGGATCTCTACCTCTCATGAGCCTGCATATGCATCTGCGGATCACACTGAATGTGCATGGCAGGGCAATGACTCCAAAATCCGCCACATAACGCATGCACTTAAGTCACTCCACAACAAGTACAAATATGACTCTGTCATTGTCCATGTTGGAGTGAATGACTTGAGACGTACCTCCCTGGACTACATGAAAAGAGACATGGAAGAGCTCTCGGATCATGTGGCCCAGGCAGGTATGACCCTAGCCCTGAGTAGCATCCTGCCTTCACCCAGAATGATACCACAATATAAGGATAAAATGATTGACTTCAACAATTGGCTAAGCTTATGGTGTCATTCAAAGGGGATCCAGTATCTGTCTGCCTGGGATGACATGATTGACAGACCACGATGCTTTGCCAGAGATGGTCTGCACCTGTCGTCCTGGGATTCAGGTTACTGGCTAAGGCTCTTGCCACCCCTATAGTGCCTTTGTAGGCAAACCTCAAAGGACAAAACCACCACCGTAACAGGTACAAGCATGCAAAATCTGAAGGTAATGCTACTCAATGCTAGAAGTCTAAACCTCAAAATGCACTCTCTCGAGGCACTCCTAAAATGGAGAACATCGATATCTGTGCAGTAACTGAGACCTGGTTCAAGGCTCCAGAGAGCACCCCTGCAATACCAGGCTACAACTCTTACCACACTTTTCGCCACCAAACCAGGACCGAAACACTAAAGGTGGAGGAGTGTCAATATTCACCAAGGATATTCACACCACCAGGCTAGTTGGCCAACACAATGTGTCTGAAATTCTCCAAGTGCAACTAACACTAGGTAAGACTGCAATCCAAATTGTAGCTTGCTACAGATCCCCACCATACCCCAAGATTCTCACTACACCTTTCTAAACATACTGGAAAACATTAAGATAGAACCAAACACCCTAATACTGGGTGATTTTAACTACCCTGCCATTAACTGGGAAAACTACTCATGTCCCAACACCTTTGCAACGGTTCTTGGAATTCATAAATTTCAACGCCCTGGATCAACTAATCCATAGTCCCACCAGGGCTCCAATATCCTAGACCTGGTCATTACCAACATGGGAAATCAATGCTCCATACCTATGGTCACCCCTCATTAGTCAGGTCTGACCATAAGCTAATCACCCTTAACATCCACATCCCACCCACACCCCCAGTAAAGAAACCACCATAAAAAACTTCTCCAAAGTCAACTTCATGCTACTCAAGTCAGAAGTGACAAACTTCATGACACCCATGCAGACGGGAACTGAAAGTTCAACTGCTGAATCCTACACTAAGGCACTGTATGAGCACATCCACTCATGCATGAATCGTGCCATCCCAAATAGAACCAAAATGCTCTCATCCAAAAAAAGGAAGCCAATCTGGTGGTCCCCTGCCATAAACAAACTTTACAACAAAAGGGAGAAACTTTTGCAGAAAAGAGGAAAATCCCAGGATGCAAAAAACTCCCTTACTAGCCTCAGTAAGAAACTGAGATGCCTCATAAAATCCTCCAAAGCTAGTTACGAAAATAAAATTGCCAAAGATTCCAAAGACAACCACAAAGCATTCTATAACTATGTCAAGAATCTAAATGGCAATGCTCAGATCTGCTATGAGCTAAAACAGAATGGTATTAAATATACTGATCCGAAGGATATTGCCAATATCCTGGCAGATCGATTCAGTGCCAACTTCACCCCCTCTCACCCCCTAAATGGCCCATCTCAATACCGGAAGATTGCCAAATTCCAGGAATAACGGCCACACAGGTACAAAACGCACTCTCTAAAGCCAAGAATACAGCATCCATGGGACCAGATGACATCCCGGGCTGTGTACTACATGAACTACAATATGAACTGGCACCTCACCTAAGTGTCATGTTTAATCATAGCCTCACCTCAGGTTTCGTGCCCACTGAGTGGCGCAGAGCTACAGTTAACCCAATCCACAAGGGGGGATCCACCTTGGATCCCGGAAACTACCGTCCCATCAGTCTGACAAGCCTTATCTGCAAGGCCATGGAGTGTATTATCATGGAACTTATAATCAAAGACATTGGCAACCTTCAAACACTGGACCCCACCCAGTTTGGGTTTGTGAAGGGCCGATCTTGTCTCCTGAACCTGATTGACTTCTTTGAATCAGTCTCCAGAGCCATGGACAAGGGTAAGGTGGTCCACACAGCCTATCTAGACCTTGCCAAGGCCTTTGACACCACCCCCCACTCTGGAATCATAGATAAACTTACTAAGTTGGGCATTAATCCCTATGTCACCCAATGGGTTGCTAAATGGCTTACTGATAGAACCCACACTGTAAAAGTAGCCGACTCCAAATCCAGCTCCAGACAAGTGACAAGTGGAGTACCTCAGGGTTCAGTCCTGGGGCCGCTGTTGTTTGGCATCTACTTCTCTGAAGTACAGGTCAACACTAAGGGACTCTGGCTAACAAAGTTTGCAGATGACTGCAAACTGGGAGCCATTATTGAATCCCCAAATGATGTGGATATTCTACAAAAGGGCCTTACAGAAACAGATGCTTGGTGCCAGTGCCATGGGCTCAAGCTCAATGCCAAGAAATGTATTGTTATCCCGTTTGGGAAAAAACATGTATCCATGAATTACCATATAGGTGGCAGTACACTAAACACAGAAAGTGTGATAAAAGACTTAGGGACACAGGTGGACAGTGGTCTCACCTTCGATAACCACATTGCCACAACAGTCAGGAAATCCTTCTATGTGGCACACCTCATCACGAAGGGCTTTTCATCCAGAAAAAAGGAGGTCATTGTCCCACTGTACTCATCCCTCATTAGACCCATTATAGAATACAATGCCCCATTTGGTATGTACCTCTCAAGACATCTGCAACAACTGGAAAGGCCTCAGAAATACCTCACTAAAAGAATCACAGGCCTAAAGCAGATGCCCTACGCTGACCACCTTAAAAACTCCAGCTATACTCTGTCGCATATCGTCTACTCAGAGGCGATCTCTGCTTAACATACAAGGCCATGTCAAACCCAGAGCTGTTGGACATGCTACACTTAAAGAAATCCCAATCCCTCAGAGCTACATGCTCCAGGGATCTAAACCTTGTCATCACAATAAACAAAACATGCTGGAGGGATAGGTTCCTGACCCAGAGACTCCCCAGACTCTGGAATAGATTGCCCATACATGTCAAGCAGAGTGCCTCTTTGGACCTCTTCAAGAGGAACCTTGACGATTGGATGGGAGAAAGGAAATACACCCCAGGGATCATGTCAGTCACCCTGCTAGACAGGGGTCCAGGAAAGTAAATAATGTGGGAAGAAATAGCCAGGGAATTGTTATGGCTAGGCTTGTATAGGCCCTAGGGCTGATAGCCTAGTACCAACCTATGAACCTAAAAGGGATGTCATGCAATAAATTTTACACTTGCAGCCAATGGAATTGCTAAAGAATGCATTTGCTTTCAAAGCTAAGCCCCATTGCAGATTGTGCATACATTTTATGCCATTTCTCACTCCTTTATGCCATCCTGATACACCATTTTAGCACTGCATTTCCACCACAGCTTGTGCTGCTAAGATGTCCTATACTGCATAGCATGTACTAAAATAATCAACAGGTACAATAGTGTATGGACAGCCATTACACTCTAGAGTGGACCTGGAGTATGACCATGGCATCTAATAGCAGTGCTCCCTGTTGGTCTAGTGAGAAAAATCTGCCTCCATTTGCTGCACAGAGACCACTGGGAGTGTTTGCTGGGGGCATCTGTAAGAGTCTCCAGTATAAGGTGGATGCCTGGTACTGTTTTTCCAAGGTTATCACCTATGCTATTGGCATACCTCACTCTGGTGAGCAGTGCAGCCACCACTACAGTGACCTGTGAATGTGCAATCCTACCACCCACATAAATCAAAAGATCATATGCAACTAAAATGAAAATGTCCATTCAATAGACTGAACACTATGTGACTAGTTTAATCCATTTCCTCCTCTATCCTTCCACCATTCTGACTTTAAGATCTCATTAGTATTCCTATAGTGAAATTAGAGAGGACACCACAGAGCACTCCCTTTTCAACTTTAACCTGTCATTCCTATTATCCAGCCTGGCCTCATCTCACAGCCAACTGAAACATTCAACCTCTCTGTACTGTTTGCAATGTTGTATGTCTAAACAGACTGCATGAACATTGTGCTGAGCATATTTGTGTGTTAAAAACTGTAGCTTCCATTTTATTCAGTAAAACCTGCTCATTGCTGAATCTGAAAATGGTCCATAGAGACTAGTGCTCTACCTCATGTAAGAAAATTAAAATAAAGTAAAATAAAACTAAGGATAGCAAAACCAGTTTCCAATCTAACAACTTTTCAGAGTCTTGTTATCTACTGGTTCATTCAATATTGGTGGACAAGTCGACCTCCCTCTTGATCTTCTTCATAAATTTGATTGGATATAATGCTCGGTTTACTAACATTCTTATCAAGGCAATGTTTTTAGGAAACAATTTTGATTGACTGGTATAGTTGGAAGACATATATTGTATTTCAGTGAACACTGTGATCATTCTTGAGTTTTGGTATTCTGTTGCATCAGTCGAGATTACTGAAGAACCACAACTGGGCCTTCTCCTTGATAGGCTACCTTCTGGGTAATTTTAATTGCCTATACTTCTTTGTTTAACAACCCTCTTACTAAAGCAGCACTTTTAGGGAAATATTTTAATGGCAGGACTTCAGTGAATGCAATAATCTTTTCAACTATTTTAATTCATTTTATTTTTATTAGTAGAATTATGTCTGAAGAAGTCTTAAGACCAGATATAAGCACTTACTCGTTTTTGAAACAAAGACACTGAAAATGCCCCGTGTATGTGTGCTTTCATTGATCATCATTACACATTTATATTAGACTTGCTGATTACCAGAGGTTTTGAGAAGGCTGTATTCATTTTACTTTCCATTTTGGATTTCAGGCTTATCTGTTTAGTCTTCTTCCCCCTCAGAAGAGTGTTTTCTCAATCACTATTCATTCAATTCCTGATGCAGTCGTGGAAGAGAATCATAGCAACACACAAACGACTAATTCTGCATCTTTAGTAAAATTTTACACAAGCTGAAAGCTCTTTGTAAGGTGCTTTCTGGTCATTTAAAGGAGAAGACTGAGACAGACACAAAATATTTACAAAAAAGATTAGCATTTGATTCTCCTTAGAAGCTACTATTTGCCTGAGAAGAATGCATGAAATAATAAGAGAACATTCAGTGGGAACATTTATATTTAGAAACAAACTAAGATGTTAAAAGGGCACTTTGAAACAGCCTGCATGACTTCACATAGATGGTGGTAACTTATCCTACTGGAAAAGTAAAATGGAAAGTCAACACGGAACGCCATGGGAATACCTCGCCATTCTTTTCTAACGCATGACATTCCATTAAGGAAATTGATTCGATAGTAGAATACATCAAATCTTTACTATGGTCATATATAGTAACAGAATAATATAATATGAATTATGAATATGGTTACTATGGGGAAACATGAAACTCTTCAAGCTCTTTTATGCCTGTGTAACATTTTTTTTTTTCGTTTTATTTGCTTAGGAAAGTTTAATTTAATATCTGCAGTAAAAATTATCAAGAGATGAATGAAGGTTTTGGAAAAGGGTTTTAAAATGGTCTAAATATCATCCACAGCTGTACTGCAGACATATTCTCTGCCATCAAGAGCCTTAAGACATTTTGTGACAAGCCACCCGGTGGTGTAACCTTGGCTTGAGATGATTATCACTGTTGAAGTGACACCTCAACCCCATGTGGAACAAAATGGGAAAAGGGGGTTGAGGGTGGATAGATGGATAAACTTGAGAATTTGATTTCAGGATCATGGAAATGGAAAACCTCTTAAACTTTGGGCAAAACTGAGTTTTTAAACTCATCTATACATCCTCCACCCCAGCTTAGCAGGCTACACTAAAATATTTGTATTGAATTTTGCTAACAATAGTCAAGCCCTGAGAGGTAAGATACCTATCCAGATTAGGCAGAACACTGAAGCAGATGAGGTTTCTTATCAACTGAAAACTATTATGCTCAGACCTAGTTCTTAGTTATCCCTAATGAGAATTGTTATTTATTTATTTATTTATTTTATATTTGGTTACCAAGAAAGTTTGACTGGGCACAAGTCCTTTTTCAGCAGAGGCCCAGAGAGAAATGCTCCACATGAACAAAAATTGTATAGAACGCAAACAAATCAGCAGTATACAATTTGATTAAGGGAACATATAGAAAGTATACAGATACATCAAATATTAAAGAACATAAAATATATATTTACAGATAAATAAACAGAATACATATGATTAAGAGTACATATAGAAAGTATTCTGAAACATCATGTGTCAGAGAACCAAAGAGTTCTTATAATCCCTCTTCATTCAGACAAGGGATAATAAAGTGACATAATCTACGGTAATGATACGCAATGACACACAGAATTAGTGCTATTTTTTCATGTCATAGTACATTAGCAGTAGAGTTGATGAAAATAAGAATAGATAGGTTAAGAAGTTGAGGGTGGACACTAGCTAGGACTGGTACAGGAACAGAGTGTTTTTTTAAATGATATATAGGTGGGCAGTGTATTCCATATTTTAGGTATGAAGTTAAAGAAGAGGGAGTCACCAGCTATATTACTGGCTTTCATTACATCTGGAAGGAATTTAGTACTGGAGTGGAGAATGTTATTACTGGAATAAGGATGTAGTAGATTTTGAAATGCAGGGGTTTTCTCTAGCTGATTCAGAATTGTATGGGCTAAAGTAAGTTGGTTGCAGAGTAAGAGCTAAGGAAGTTCCAACCAGTTAACTTGCTTTAGGGCTGTAGAGTGATGCGACTTATACGGAAAGTCAGAGGCAAGCCTGGCTATTTTGTTGTAGCAGGAGTCGAGTTTAGCTAAATCAGTCTTTCTAAGGTTAATAAGAAATGGAGAAACAGAGAAGTGTAGAGATGAATGAGTGCAATAGTGGACTTAGTGATTTTTATAAGAAACTGCTTATTTCTGTATCGAACACTCAGTTTTTTGTGCACTTTCTTTATGGTCTGGGAGATGTGACTATCAAATTTCATGTTATTGTCAATCTTTACTCCAAGAAGTTTGGTATGAGTTACAGAAGAGATAATGGTTTTATTCCATAATGTTATATGAAGGATCAGGTGCAGTGGATCTTGTAGGCTGGAAGAACAGAAGTTTAGTTTTACAGTAAACTCTCAGTTAACCAGAAATCAAGGAACTGGCACTTTCAAGCAACGGGCGAAAAGAAAAAAAAGAAAAAAAATACAGTACAATTTTCATGTGCTGCACTTTCTGCCCCCCCCCCCGCCCCAGAAATATACCTTATGTTTTTAGAGTTTTAGAGTTGTATTAGGATTCAGAATTAGTTGATTAGTTGGTAATTAGTAAGACATGTCTCAACAGAAAGAAAGGAATCTTGTGTTAGTGAGTGGAGTTCTTGTAAGGAAGAGGCAGTACATATTAGTCTGGAATCATCTGCATATTGGATGATGGTAGCATGTAGATTAGAAGTATGGAGATTGTTAGTAAAGAGAGAGAACAGAGGATGGAATGCTGTGGAACTCGTAGAGTAACTGGAAGAAGAGGGTAGAGGTCCTGCTGCCATTGAACTGTCTGCTAATGTCCTGATAAATAGCTTTAGAACCAGGCAATAGTGTTCTGAGACTTAGATCAGAAAGAATATTGATAAGTTTATTATGTTTGACAATATCAAAGGCCTTAGAAAGGTCAAGAAAGATAGCAGATAGAAATTTCTGTTTGTTTCTGTGGTGGTTAACTGTATCGCTGAAAGACATTAGAGCAGTGGTAGTGCTTTTAAAGGGGCAAAAACCGTGTTGAGTGTTTGACAAAAGTTTATGAGTATGTATGTAGTCCATAATTTATGTATGTATACATCTCTTTTGGATTTTGACCGGAGGGGATAGAATAGTAATTAGGTGGTAATTTGTCAGTTTTGTAGAATTACCCCATCTGTGTAGCAGAATAATAAGGGGAATTTTCCAAATTTCAGGCACTAGATTTTCAGATATAGATCTGTTAATAAGAATGGCTACTGTGTAGGTTATTGAACTGGCAGCAATTAGTAGAAAATCAGCTAGTAGTTTGTTGCCTACCAGTGTTGTGGGTTTTAGCTTTTTAAGCAATTTTCTTATCATATCTATATGGGCAGGTTGAAATATGAAGGTGGTATTGTTTTATTATATGACTTGGGTGGTTCCATGGAGGTGGGGCAGTTTGGAGTGTTAGATAGGCTATAATGGTCTGAGTGAAGTATTTATTGAATTGAGTAGATATATTCTCTGTGGTGTTTGTAGATGTTGTGGAGAGGGAGTACTATATTTACCTGGCAGGAGTATGTTATTAATGGCTGATCAGGACTTTTGAGGGTTGTTTTGATGCTTCATTTGCATGTTGTGGCATTAGTTAATCTTAACAAGTTTAACTAGTTTCTTTGCTTTATTTTGGAGCCCTAGGTATGCTTGTTTTGAGGCTTGGGCCCTAATTATATGCTGTTGGCTGCAGGCTTTGTCTCTAGTTTTAAGCAGTGACCTGGTTTCTTTACTTAGCCAAGGAGCAAAATTAGATTTGATTCTGATATTCTGGGAGGAGCATGTGAGTTCAGGATATCTAGAAAGGTGGAGTTGAAGTATTTAACAGCTTCTTCTAGGTCAAGTAACTTGAGTGGTGCCCAATTACAACTTTTAAGGGCAGTTATGAAATTGGCGGGGGTTAAAGTTTATTTTGTTTGTTATCAGCTGGTATGCAGTATCTTTAATATGATACATATGATGCCTTAGTAGAAAGGTCAGTAGATAGTCACTCAGGCCATGTGGGAGGCAGCCAGAATGAAATGAGTGGGCTGGTCTATTTATTAAAATCCAGTCGAGTATTGATTGCCTGTTGGATGACTTGTCAATTCTTGTAGGAGATTGGATGATTTGTGTAAATCCATGGAGATTTATATAATTTGTGAGATTATGACAGCCATAGGTAAGCTAATCAATGTTAAAATCGCTCATGATGATAGTTTCCTGTGGGAGTGTCTTGCAGGTTTAATGCAGTGTGACCAAATTGTTTTCAGGTGGGATATAGCATCCAATTATGTTTACCAGTTTTTTTGGAGTTAATTAGTAATTTAGCAAAAATTACTTCAGTATTGTCAAAGTTAGGGATAATTAGGTCCAAATTCTCAACTTTAAGGTGATTTTTAAATAACATTTCTATGCCACCTCCCATTTTGCCTTTTCTGTCCTTCCACTAGATATGATATCCTAGAGCCAGGATTTCATTATTAATATTGTCTGGCTTTAGTCACATTTCAGTTAGTAGCACAATATCTGGTGAGTATAATGGCCTGAGTGACTATCGACTGACCTTTCTACTAAGGCATCATATGTATCATATTAAAGTACTGCCTACCAACTGATAAGAAACAAAATAAACTTTAACCCCCATCAATTTCATAACTGCCCTTAGAAGTTGTAATTGGAGATCATGAATTCTGTAAGTAATTTTTTTAATATTAATGTTAAGTAAATGCATGCTTATTTTTTATTTTCATTACACATTCCACAGGATGGGATAGAGCACATACCACCACTGTCAATAAATGTTCACCTAAATATTAAATGTTCAAAGAGATTAAATGTTCACCTAAATATTAAATGTTCAAAGAGATTTAATTTGTACAATTATCAAAAGTTCCATTTTGACTACAAATATATACTGTATTTGTAACTTAGTATATAAATGGTAATAAATTTATGTTGCTCATATACCTTGTATATTATTGTATATTGTATACACACACACATTTTTATGTATATGTATATGTTTATATGGGTCTACTTCACTTTACCTAAAACTCATTTGACTGACTTTCATTTCACCGAGACCAAATCAACTAATTTTCAAAATACTGAGAACTCATTTGACTGAATATCATTTCATTGAACTGTAAGCCATAGATATGGTGTGTTTCCATTCTCCTGTGACTTGTTTGTGATAAAACGAATTTCTGTAACTTACAGTGCTGACTGTCAAAATACCGATAGTCATGTAGAAAGTAAGTGTTGTAGTGTGTTTAAATGTGGGTATGTCTCTTTACATGAGAAGTATCTAAAGTAATATAGCGGATGTTTTGTGTATTCCCAGCAGTAGTGGCAGCGTGTAGAGTATTGTAAGATAAGTAAAAGGTATAAGCCCTTTTCCCCACTATAGTGCGATCCTGGAGTTAGTATATATAGTTAGAGGGGTGTGGGGGATGTAGCCCCCCCCACTTAGTTGGTGTCATATCATTAAGTACGTTTTTAAGGCCTGGAAAGAGGTAGTTATTAGTGTTGTGAGTACGTTGGTTTATGGTTTAATGTTTAGATTTTTGAAATTTAGCATTGTAAGCTTTCGGTGAAATGAGATTCAGTCAAATGAGTTTTCAGTATTTTGAAATTAGATGATTTGGTCTCAGTGACATGAAAGCTAGTCAAATGGGTTTTAGGTGATGTGAAGTAGGCCCGTTTATATATACATATATATATATATATATATATATATATATATATATATATATATATATATGTATATATATATATATATATATGTGTGTGTGTGTGTGTGTGTGTGTGTATGCATGTGTATATGTATAGAAATTCCTGAATGGCAAAGTTTTCCCAGGGTAAGTAAACATTTGCCCAAGGTTACACGAAACACAGACCAAAGTAAGTAAAAGCCATTTAGGTAGGTAGCTATGCACCCCACATCCCCCAATGTGAGGGGATGCACCCCCATACCTCCCCTTACTATATATACCAACTCCAGGATCGGATTACAGCAGAGAAAAGGGCATGTAGGGTAAGCATTTACTTACCCTTGGAAAACTTCACTGTTTGGGAATTTCAGTTTTCGCGATTTTCATCTTGGGTAAATGACGTTCTGTTATATGGGCTTAGATGTTTCAAAGTAGACACGTATATGCACGCACACACACACACACACACACACACACACACACACACACACATATATATATATATATATATATATATATATATATATATATATATATATATATATTACTGTTCTTCAATACTCAGATCATGACTGAAAGGCATCAGTAGTTCAGCTCACTCACCAAGTCAATAATTGCAGATAAATAAACAAAAAATGAACTTTGATGTTTACATTTCACTGAAAGTGATTAAGCACTTATGCAAAAGAAAGTGCCTCCAGTTTGTCATACCTGCTACTAAAATATGTATGTATGTGTGTGTGTGTGTGTGTGTGTGTGTGTGTGTGTGTGTGTGTGTGTGTGTGTGTGTGTGTGTGTATGTGTGTGTGTGTGTATTCCCTTCACAAGCTCAAAGTTTCAAAACTTCGAACTGCAAATGGTCAAGTCCTTAAGACCAAAATTTTGAAACTTTGAACATTTTGAATGGAAATCACCATACAGTGCATAACGGGAAATTTACCATTTTCCTCACTGTAGTGCAATCCTGGAGTTAGTATATCTATTTAACTGGGGGTGTGGGGGGTGCAAAACATAAAAAAAATTGGTTTAATTTTTTTACTACAATTTCGAACTTTCGAATCTTTGATCTTATGGTCTCGACCATTTACGGTTCGAAGTTTTGAAACTTCAAGCTTGAAAAGTAGATGTGTGTGTGTGTGTGTGTGTGTGTGTGTGTGTGTGTGTTAGTATAAATATTAAATATATATGAAAGGGTAAAAGGGTTACACAAACAAACTGGTAAGTAAAAATTACAAAAAATACCCAATGAAGCTAAAGTCTTCACTGTGTAATACCTTGAAACTCCTATTGTTGAGCCCCATGAGATCTATACAAATTACCCCTTAAGGCCATACCAGTGTTTCAGCTTCAAGTCTTCTGAATGCCCATGAATTTTTATTTTTAATTTTTTAAAGTCTTTCCTGGAGCATTCAGACCAATAAAGGCAAACCACACTAACTAAAGATATACAGTGTTTTACCCTTTTTCTGAATTCATCAGAACAGCATAAGTGGATTGTAATATGGGATGTAATATAGACCCCTATACACATAACTGGGCATAGTGTTTGCAGCATAAACAAATCCTTCCTTAACTTATCTGGCTACTGTTTCCTAGGAATTATTCCCAAGTCATTACCACCTAAGTGCTTCACCAATATTTGAGAAAGACCTAACCATAACTTTAAAACTTCAACTTTATGCATAAGCTGAGTCCAACTAAGACCTCTAACCTTTGCCAACTAACTGACAACCCTCATTGAGGAAATCCCAATTTTTTTCCATCCGTCCTAACTTCTGCCCTTTTCTCCACCCAGTGGATATAGGAATAGCCCAAGATGACAATCTGATCTCCTGAGAGACAAAAAAAAAAATTAATGCAATTGAATCCATTATCTAATATAAGATAAAAAGGCATTCAAAGACCATCTTCCCACTCTTCTAATAACCTCAATGGATCTGCCTTCCCTTGCCTAATCTGAAGCCCTACCTACACAAAAAGAATGAGCAGCAAATCTCTTAGCTGGAGAACCCATACAACAAAATGCCCTTCTTATTACCTGTACAAACCGACTACTTGTTACAATCCTACCATCTCTCAATTGAAAAACCAAATCATGAGGACTCCCCACCTGAGTCTGCATCAGTTCTGCAGCCCAACCTACTAGACAAAGACTTACATTCCTATCTTTTCTTAGAAATATTGGTGCACCCTTCCCCAACTGATCTGTTTTAGACGGCTGTAACTCAATCTGGACTGACCCCAAAAATATCATTACATCCCTCCAAATTCATGACCCTAACAACTCTGACACCCAAAATGCACCGAAATACAACCATAAACACAAAGTAACCCACATAACATAATCAACTGACTCCCCCACCACTATTGTTAATCTCTTCAATAAAACTTTCAAAATCTGCCTCATCAACGGTCAATGCATATCCATATACACTCCAGCCACTCTTCCCCATCCTCTCAACATATACCCTACCATCCAAGATTTTGTGAAGGCAGGCAACCCAGCCACCTGTACAAATATTCTAATTGCTGCCAAATCCACCTTAACCATTTGTACTGCCTTACCTTGCCCCCAAGCTAGAGCCAAGTAGTGAAGCAGAAATTCCTCTGACCAAACCGCTCTTCCTCAGGCAATTGCAAAATAAATTTATCAAAATCATAAAGTGCCCTATTATATGCCTTCCTGGCAGAGACTGCCCATGATTGCTGCACCAACCTTCTGGTTCTGTCAACCCAAGATGCCACACTTTTTCTGGCAATAACACCGACACCTCCTTCGTCCCTGGAGCCAACTGTCAGAATCTGGAAAACTTAAATTGAGACAAACTGTCAGGTATTGCATTGTTAACCCCTGCCACATGCACACCTGTGAATGAAAAATTAATTATCAAACTCTACAAGACTAACTTATGTAAAACTAACAACAATTCAGATCTAGCAGTATTTGTCTGCAAAAATCTGCACCATTGCCATGTTATCTGAATGGAAAATTACCCTCTTTCCCTTCAGTCTCTCCTTACAAGCTACTGATGCTACCCAAACTGGCATTAACTCTAGAAATGCAACATCCCTTTTCCACTCCTCCTTCTAATCCAACATCCAATAAGCTGCAAACCATTCCCCTCCAAAAATGTACCCATTTCAATACCTCCTGCTGCATCCATAAACAATTGCAGTTCCTCCCGATCTACCCAATCTGTCTGCCAAAAATATACCACATTAAACTGCTCCAAAAACAATAATCAAAGAGCCAAATCAACCTATACCAACTTGATAATCCTAACCAATGGTGTTTGTTCTTCCCTCCTTTAAAATAAAGGATACTGCCCTACAAAAAAGTATGCCCTGGAAAAACTGCCCGACATACAAAACACAAAAGCCCTAAGCATTCCATAACCATCCAAATCCGTACCTTATCCTTACACACAGTAACCCTAATCTTCTTCTTCAGTCTGCCTATCTTATCTATAGGCAAGCAAAACAACCCATGTTCTGCAGCCACTAATAAACTCAAAAAATCCAAAGCTTTGGCTTGCTTTCCAAGTTATGCAGAGCCAGCGGGACCCCCAACTCATTACACATCCCCAAGAATTCTTGCAAACCGTTGATTACCCCCTCAAATACCTCCCCAACCAACAAAAAATCAGCTAAGTAATGCTCAGCCCTCTGCATACCCACTCGCTGCTGCCACACCCAATGAAGAACAATACTGAATTTCTCAAAAGTAGCACAGGCTGCCGAGCAACCCATTGGCATAGCCTTAACAAAGTAAAATTTGTTCTCCATTACCATACCTAGTAATGGCCAATCCTCCTCTATCACTGGCAAAAAGCAAAAAGTAGACTCGATATCCACCTTCAATAACAACTGATCTTTAAAACCCCGGATAACCTTCACAGCATCATCCAAAGATGCATAGCTGACCTCGGCATCCTCAACTGAAATTAAGTCATTAACCGAAGTATGACATGGTGAATCAACCTAAACTCACCAGCCAATTTCTTCAGAACTAAACCCAATGGAGAAACCTTAAAACTCTCAAAGGGAGGGCTGTCAAAAGGACCCAATAACCTACCTGCCTGTCATTCCTTCTCCACCATATTCAGCAAAATATTCTCCTTCTCCTGTACAGATTGAAAATTCCAGCAAACTACCCCATCCCCCACCACCCTTGATTTAATAGAAACCCCCCCAAGAAAAAACTTCAACTATTTCTTCTTTAAGAGAAGAATCAGAAAATCACTGAACCATACACTGCAATACCTCCACCTTAATGGGAGAATGTGTACTCAGCCCATTCCCTAGCCCCCGAAAGGACACCCTATCCCATAACATTCGAAAACCGCCTCTACCTCTAAGGATCTGAAACCCTTGGGAAGGTGAAAAGTCCCCGTCAGCTGAAAGTGAGCTCATAGTCATTGTATTAACTTCCTGCCACCCACAATGCGCCACTGGATGATTCTACCCACACTTTGAACAAACATGCAAAAACTTACACTCTACCCATTAGGAACTTCCTGAGTTAAAAGCCCAGAATATTCCTCCCCCTTCTCCCCCCACCTTTCCTCCTCTAGCACTCCCCCATAATTATCCATCATAGTAGACAGACAATCTTGATTTCTAACCTCCCAGTGGAGAAAGTGATCAACTGCTATCCGCTTCTGAAATCTCTAGTCATACCATAACCAGGCAGTCCCAGGCCACAAAAGCTGAGCCTCCCAGATCATAAGAAAATAACCCAAAAGAGTCAATACCAAAGTCATATCCTTCTCCAACAAAACTACCATACAGAAAACAAAACCTACTACTCAATTATCCCATGCCCTAGGGCACAACCTACCTATTTTCTTCCTTTCTAAGGCCACTAAGGCATCCAACAGATCCTTACTGTTTGCCGATTCAGATTCCACCAGTTGCTGTACACTTCTGCATCAATTAATTTAAAAACATCAACATTCTTCCCTTTCAAATATTCTCTGAAGATGGAATGTGTGGAGTCAGAAAAAACACCCCCAATCTCTGGACCAGTGCCTGCAAAGCTAACCAATCACCTGGCTGTTTGCCAAAATCAGAACCCACTTCCAAAAACAATGACCCCAAACTGCCAATTGATACTGTGCTGTCATCCCTAATTGCTTCTCCCTCAGTTGGCTCTTGACACCCCTGCGCATATGTCCCCCATCATCCTCCCTGTGTCACCCAACCAATGACAAACCTCCTCTCCCATTGTCTCACCATCATCAACAAAACTCTCCAGACCTACCCTGCCAAACTGAACAGCCAATGTAAGATCATTACCTGATGCTCCTTCCGGATTCACTCCAGCCACTGAAGACTCAACTGCAGCCACCTCTCTCGACAGAGTCCCGTGAGTCACCAGCCTGATCTTCACAGCCAAATGTCATCTCTTTAAGCTGGATTCCCCGGCATGATATGCCATCCTGGAGTCGGCGATGGGGACCTCTTGGAATAACTCTTTCGGCTGTGCCACAATGGCCTCCCACCATTGCCATAGACTCTGCATGCTCACAATCTGCAATAAAATGAGAGCTACAGTACAATAACTAATTAAATAAATATATATGTGTATATATATATATATATATATATATATATATATATATATATATACTGTATAGCGAGAAAGAGAGAGCACAGGGACAGATTTGAAATCTTACTATTAGAAGTGTAAAACTTGCCCCACCCCCCATAATAACAAACAATGTGATAAGTTGCAGTCCTCCACGATTACTATGAAAGTGTGACTAAAGAAAAAGTATGAAACAAACCCAGACCATTTTACAAACCTGCTTATAGTAGATGGCAATATATGCAGGCAAGCAGGTGAAAACCCCAATCAAAAACTCAAGCATATTGCTCCCTTAACAGTTCCCTAGCATGTTCTGGTTTATAGGAGCCCATTACCTTGTTTGCAGCCCAACAATCCCTTGTCCTTGTAACTGTATTTGCTCTGCATTCTGCACATGCCTCTCAACTGTCCAGATTTTCAGAGAATGCCCAGATTTTTGCCTTATATTTTTGATCTGTTCCTCATGAAATTTGTGTTTTTCTGGCAAATTATTGAAGAATGATGTCATTAAATAATAATAAATAATCCCCCAGATTCAGCAAGCCCTGCACGGTGTGCAGGACTAGTGCAGGAGCTCCAGCAGGCAATATGTCTGCCGTGCGATCCAGGAATAAGTTGTAGGGATGTGCACGAGCTCTCCTGCACTAGTCTTGCACAGACTCAGCTCCTGTATGCAAATTATCCCATTTGCAGGTGAAATCCATGCAAATTAGGTGAATTTGCGATCCAGGAAGCTGGAAGCCAGCCGTGCAGACCTAGTGTAATCTGCAGAAATGTACTCGGTTAGTAACCGAGTACATTTCTGCAAACTACAAACGGAGACACGACAGCTCCAAATAAAGGGGGATGTTATATAGAAAGCATGCCAATGGCCAAATATATGGCCATTGGCATGGAAAACAGTTGCAAAAATAAAAAAAAATTAACTTATATTTTTTTTAGCCGATCTCAGCTGTTTTAGTGTAGGGCAGTGGCGCGCAAACGGGATCGGGCAAAAAATAAAATAAAAAAACAAAAATAAGCATTCTAACCAAAATCACCATTTTGCCATTATACTCAATGGCAGGCAGAAGACAACATGGCCAGTGAATAGCAGTTGCTAAGGGGGAGGCTCAATGTGGAACCTGTAACTATGCATCAGCAGGCAATCATATGCAAATGAGGGGAATGATACTGAATCCCAGATTTCCCCTGCATGCCAGACAGCACCCGACAGTGTAAGAGCAGAAATAGCTTGGTGCAAGCCTAGGAGTTAGCTGACATCATAAGGGGGTGTGTCAGGCATACTGTAAGCGGATTGGAGCCCTGTGGCTCGGGGTTGCCCTTAGCATAGCAGAGCTGAACAATGGGGGGGGGGTGTCTGAGGCTGCCTAGTACTCTTTACATTGCCTAAACAGGTGTGCGCGTTGCACACCAAGTTTAAAAGGAAAAAAAAAAGTAAACCAGGAAATAGCAGCTCTGTGTACATTCAGCACTGTGTTTGCGCAGCGCGCCCCTGGGCTTAAACAGGAAGGCAATGAGAAGGGAAAACAGTAGTAGGAAGGTAATCTAAGAGAAGTAGCATAGCTGGCAGGTGAAATGTATCAAAATCAGCTAATTATGCAGGCAGCAGCCCAGCCCAGCCCAGAGCACTACTATAAACTATGCAAACACCATTCCTTTTAGTTTTTCCCACATACTCTACACCACCGGTGTGTACAAGCGAGGATATTTTAACAAACAAAAATAACAAAATGATAGGGGCTGCAGTAGCTATCATACATCAACATGTGGAAGAAGCTGAAGTTGGTGAGGATGAGAATGCTGTTGACCAACCCACAGTGAGGAGACGGAGAAGGTGTACAGACCCAGGGTAACCTACCAGGGGCTACATGAGCTGGAGATTGTGGAGTGCTATAGGGTGGACAGGGACTTCCTACAGCAAATTGTTGAGCTGTGCCAGCCACACCTCACACACAGAACTAACAGAGGGGAACCCATCTTAGTGGATACCAAGGTATGTGTAGGCCTAAGAATACTACCTACAGGTACCCTCCAAATGCCAACTGGGGATATCATGGGGATCTCACAGGCATCAGCATCCAGGGTATTCCACCAGTTCCTGGATGCCATGTCAGCACATGTCGGCGAGCACATCTATTTCCACAACACCCGTGAGGCGTTGGCCAGAAATATGCATCTCTTCCAACAAATAGCAGAATACCCTGAGGTAGTGGGTGCTATAGACTGCACACACATATGCATCAAAGCACCACCTGGTGAGTGGGGTACGGTCTAAATCAACTACAAGGGCTTCCCCTCCATCAACTGCCAGGTTGTGTGCAGTGCCCAGGACATTATAATGAATGTGGGTGCAGGTTGACCTGGAAGCTATCACACTTTCCACATCTGGCATCTGACACAGCTGTACTAGAGATTTGCCACTGGGGACATCCCTTATGGTCACCTAGTGGGGGATGGTGGTTACGGACTTGAGCTGTGGCTGATGACATCCATCAGAAATGCACACACACCCGAACAAGAATTCCATAAGGAGGCACATGCACAGACCAGATTTGTACTAAAGCATGTGTTTGGGATGCTCAAGTCATGGCTCTGGTGCCTGGACACATCTGGTGGAGTCTTACAGTACTTCCCAGCTACATGTACTCAAACTGGCGTCATATGTGCCATGCTACACAATATGATCCTGTGGAAACAGCTGCAGAAGGAACAGCATGGGGCAGGGCCACACAGCCTCCCACCATTGACAAGGCCTGCACAGGCACATAGTGACTCAGAGGAGGAATAACCCGAGCCTGCCCCAGTAGGCAGAAGGAGGCATGCCCAGTATGCCCTGGCCTTGGCAAAGAGGCAACGCATAGCACATACACTGATACATGAGGGACCCAGGGAATGACACCACTCTCTGACATACAGTAAAAGGGATGCCAAACATGACACTACCTGTGCTCAACCATGTATAGTGAGCGTACTATGTGCATCCAACATAGGCAGCCCTCCAGCACTAACCTTAATACTGGCACACCCACATGGTAAGTCACTCCCTTTACCAATTGCCGAATGGAGTAGTATGTGTTGTTACTTGAATCTATGGTATGGATGTGAGCATGTAAGGTAATTGGGTTGCTGAATGGGATGCCAGCAGATAACAGACACCTATAGTGGCACCATGAGATCTGTAACAAATACTGGTGTCACCATAGTAGCCAGTACTACACATGGTGACAAAACCCACTGCAGGAAATGTGCTGGGCCACATGTGTGCCATATCTCTCACAAATGCCTGTCAGGGAGGTTCACATACCCAACAACAGTCTTAACCAGCAGGACAGGTGTAGAAAAACAGAAACAAAGGCTGTGCTAATGCCTCTGAATGATGGCTATGGGTAACCTCCCCCACAGGCCTACACAGACAGACTACAGCAGGTCAGGCAGTGGGATGTTAGTTCTGAAGGGTAGGAAGCCAGAAACTGATATGTAGGTCAATCAAACCTAACAGCTGTAGTACACTGATATGCCTCTAGTCAGCATAATAGGTTAGAATACAGAATGAAATGGAGTACCTGACATACCAGTACAGTCATAGCAAATGTGTACAAGTGTCAGGTGTGCCACCCAATCCTATGTAGAAATGTAGAAACAGTCAGGTGTGCCCCCCAAGCCTGTGTAGAAATGTAGAAACAGTCAGGTGGGCCCCCTCCCCCAATCCTGTATAGAACTGTAGAAACAATCAGGTGTGCCCACCACAATCCTGTCTAGAAATGTAGAAACAGTCAGGTGTGCCCCCCACAATCCTGTCTAGAAATGTAGAAACAGTCAGGTGTGCCCCCTCCCCCAACCATGTGTAGAAATGTAGAAACAGTCAGGTGTGCTCCCCCAATCCTGTGTAGAAATGTAGAAACAGTCAGGTGTGTCCCCCCAAGCCTGTGTAGAAATGTAGAAACAGTCAGGTGTAATCCCCTCCCCTAATCCTATGTAGAAATGTAGTAACAGGTGTGACCCCCCAATCTTAAGTAGAAATGTAGTAACAGTCAGGTGTGCCCCTCCAATCCTACTTAGAAATGTAGTAATAGTCTGGCGTGCCCCCCAATCCTGTAGAGAAATGTAGAAACAGCCAGATGTGCCCCCTCCCCCAATCCTGTGTAGAAATGTAGAAACAGTCAGGTGTACCCCCCAATCCTATGTAGAAATGTGGTAACAGTCAGGTGTGCCCCCCCATCCTATGTAGACATGTAGTAACAGTCAGGTGTGCCCCCCAATCCTATGTGAAAATGTAGAAACAGTCAGGTGTGCCCCCCCCAATCCTACTTAGAAATGTAGTAACAGTCTGGTGTGCCCCCCAATCCCATGTACACACATTGTAACAGTCAGGTGTGCCCCCCAATCCTATGTAGAAATGTAGTAACAGTCAGGTGTGCCCCCCTCCAATCCGATGTAGACATGTAGTAGCATGTATGTGTAGGTATAATACCAGAGGAGCACAGATGACCTGAGCTGGCCAAGGTAGCAGGATAGATTGTAGCATTTGTACAATATGCAGGTATGTGTGTGTTAGGTTGGTGTGTGTTTCATATTGTGTGAGAGTGGTCAGTATGTATGCATTTTGAGGTTTGCCCTGGTGGCCATTGCCCACTACTGCCGATGACAGGGCCAAGTCCTCACAACTGCAGTGACAAAGACAATTCTTCCCATTATAACACATGCTAACAGTAAGCCATTGTAAATGTACGGTGGTAATATGTGTCACCATCTGAAAGATGGACATGTCATGACTGTTGGGCTAGATATACAAGCAGTACACAGGGAAAAGTACCCCAGACATACAGTATATAATGTGTAACCATGAAATGGACACACTCTTGGAATTGTACATACAGGTATGCATCACATTATCTGGGCTTGTAGTAGGGAATACCAATGTCATCTGGCTGAACACTTGCAGATCACAAAGGTGATAGGACTGATGTATTGGAAAATGGCTGATGTCCCTGCACTAGCCAGCATAACTGGAATGCCCCATGCATACCTGTGAGTCAGATGCAAGTAGTGTCCATAGCACACATGCACCCAGCCCACCCAAACACCAACCACAGGTACCTCTCTGGGTGTATCCCTGCTGTTGGGAATGGGTACAATATAACCCCCACCTGTGTATGGCAATAGTAAAAGAACGCAGCATGCAGAGCAGATGTCTCATGCAGGTGTGTCCCTAGCTGTAAGTAGCACCCTGCCAGCATCCACACCACCTGATCGATATTGATAGAAAGTATTAGCATGAACATCTAGCACACCTACCCTCTCACCCCAGGGGAATATACTGTATGGTAGTCTGGGACTGTAGGACTGACATAATGCAACGACCTGCTACAGCTGGCCTGCATCACTACTAAATGGCCTACAGGCCTCTGCCAAAGGCCTGTGTCTCACCCATACTGCCAATGTATGTTATGTCATGGACACCCAAATAACATAACACACTCCACATAAACCATATGCAAGGCCATGTGAACAAACCACAGTAACATGTCCACCATGTCCCACTGCATTAACTGTGGACCAACACCAAAACACAGCTGTGATGAGGTGATAACTATAGGGAAAGTATCAGAGAATGTATGCATAATGTATGGAAGAGGATAGAATAATAGAGGAAGGTGGGAGAATGGACAGCATGGAATGTGCAAGGTCCAACACACAGCCATGTGCACATACTATCCCTGGCTGCAAACACAAAAATGGGTGGCTACAAACCTACCCATACACCACAATAGTGGTAATGTGTACAGCTGTGAGGTATCACCACAGCAAGATAAGGCCATACTATCACATTGATGAATGTACAAGTATGGGATCCTCTGCCAGCACTGTACCAAGGTGCTGAACTGGATACACAGACCCAGCAGCAAGTGTCTGCAGCTCCCCCTCCAGAATGGCATAATTTTCCATGTATATGTAGGTGTTTGACCACAATACTGGACACAGCTGCATTAGCACTGTGTTCTCCAGGACATCACTGTGAGCACAAATGTCCACCTGACAGTACTTGAGGACATAAAACATCACACTGTATAACAGTACACATGTCTAAATATCTCAGCTAACACCAGTACCATGTAGTAGAAACAGCACAGACACAATCAAATACAGTATACATTATCCCTTGCACAGTTTGACCCCATAATGCCAAATGATCTACAGATATCCTGCAGAAGCAGTTTACTACCTGTAGGTGTAGAACACAAAGGTCTGCACTGGAGTAAAAACTACCTGGAATGGATCCACACATTTAATACAGAAAGGCATACTAGGCATGCTCACACACCTAGAGAGATGAAGGCAATGTCAGACAATAACATACTGAAAGGTCATGCTTGGCATACTCACAGACTTAAACAAATGAAGCCGATGTCTGCCAACAACAGTGAACCATACATATCTGACAGTTGCAGATGTTAGTGCATACACTCCTCATTATGCACCAGTCATGCTTTGCACATACATTGGATAGGAATGCACACATATATCCAAAGAAAACACACTATAATATGCCAAAAGTACACATACATAGATGTGTGGAAGAGAGTGACAGTGACAAAGAGCCTTCCATTATGAGGCCTGTCCCACCCAGCACACAGCCAAATGGCTACAACCACGTGATGTGTAAATGTCACTCACTGTAGAAAGTAGCCATTGGTATTCGTCAGCATTACAGACTCTGTGGTGCACGTGCTAGCTGTGCAACTTGACTGTACAAAGCAATAGTCATCTAGCAGTTGTATACACATACCTGTGGAATATAAACCTGCATGTGCTTGAGTGTGGTGTGTCTACCTTTAGATGAATGGGTCATGGCCTATGCACACACACTGCCCTCCCCATAGCCCTACTATGACAAGCCTGCTGATGTCATTCACTTTGAAATACACCTTTGGGAAAGGTGTAGCCCAGTAATCTTGGTGGCATGTCCTATAACTATGTAGTGTGATAAACTAGTTAGATAGGAGTTCTAATCCCAGACATGGCAACTGTGTGTGTGTCTCTGTCTGTGTAGTGAGCAATGCTTTTTTGGCTAGTCACACTCACTGCAATTCAAATGCCCTACTTTGGCAAGGCTGCTGTTGTGATTCACTTCAAAACACACCTTTGGGAAAGAAGTAGCCCAGTAATCTCCATGACACATCCTATAACTGCATAATGCTGTAGTGTGATAAACAAGTTAGGTAGGAATTCTAATCCCAGACATGGCAACTGTTTGTGTGTGTCTCTGTCTGTGTAGAAAGCAATGCTTTTTAGGCTAGTCACACTCACTGCAATTCAAATGCCCTACTTTAGCAAGGCTGCTGATGTCATTCACTTTGAAATACACCTTTGGGAAAGAAATAGCCCAGTAATCTCTGTGGCGTGTCCTGTAACTGCATAATGCTGCACTGTGATAAACTAGTTAGGTAGAAGTTCTAATCCCAGTCATGGCAACTGTGTGTGTGTGTGTGTGTGTGTGTGTGTGTGTGTGTGTGTGTGTGTGTGTGTGTGTGTGTGTGTGTGTGTGTGTGTGTGTATGTCTGTATAGGGAGCAATGTTTTTTTATGTTAGTCACACTTACTACAATTAAAATGCCCTAGTTTGGCAAGGCTGCTGATGTCATTCACTTTGAAATACACCTTTGGGAAAGGTGTTGCCCTGTAATCACTGTGGTGCATCCTATAACAAAGTAATGCTGTAGTGTGATATAGTAGTTTGATAGGGGTTCTATTCCCACATGGCAAGTGTGGATGTTTGTGTGTGTGTTTCTTTGTCTGTGTAGGGTGCAGTGCATTTGAGGCCATTCACAGTCACTAAAACCTCCATTGCCCTACTTTGGCAAGCCTACCAATGTCATTCCCAGTGAAATACACCTTTGGGGAAAGAGCACCCATCAATCTCTGTGGTGCGTCTTATGACAGTGCAATGCTGTAGTGTGATATAGTACTTTGATAGGAGTTGTACTCCCATACATGGCAAGTGTGGATGTTTGTGTGTGTGCTTCTTTGTCTGTGTAGGGTGCAATGCTTTTGAGGCCATTCACAGTCATTAGAACCTCCATTGACCTTCTTTTGCAAGCCTGCTGATGTCATTCCCAGTGAAATGCACCTTTGGGGAAGGAGTATTCCAGTAATCTCTGTGGTGTGTCCTATAACTGTGTAAGGTGGTAGTGTAATAAACTAGTTAGGTAGGAGTTCTAATCCCAGACATGGCAAGTCTGTGTATGTGTGTGTGTGTGTGCGTGTGTGTCTGTGTTTGTCATTTGTATCCTGTGTGGAGGTGGCTGTGAGTGTGTAACAACTAGACTCATTGTGAAGCGTGTTTTGCAAATGTCTTATATGGTGGCCCTATTATATGTCACAATGTCCACCTTACAAGGATAACAGATGTGAAATAGCCAAGAGGCTGGGTTGCCAATCCATACCCCTACATGTGACATTAAGGCCTGGTGAACAAAGTTAACTACCCTTGTATTACCCAGAGAACACTCTCAACCCATGTCTCATACATAAACACACTTGCCTAGGCAATAACCATTATGTTGGTAGGACCCTGCATATTGCCCACAGATAGTAACCATGGTGTGATTGCAGTGGACTACAGAGGGCATGGCACCTTGTCCAACAGTACAATAGGCATGTACATGCAGACAGTGCACCTTCACTATGTTTCCCACTGGACGCCTGCAACACCTGTGGTGCCATCAAATCTGACCCACAAAGGACATACCATGCCTTAAACACATGCCCTGTATGGACAGATGCCGCTGATACCAGGGAATACCTGTATCATGCTATCAATGTAGGTGCAGGGACAACCTGCTGTCCATTACCAGTTCCTGCCACATGAGGCCAGGACTGGCACATCTGATGATAACAATCTGTGTACACAACATGGCCAGACACCCCAGGTACAGTTCCACATGTTACTCTACATGCATGTGGGACATGTGCACATCCCAGACAGCATCCATGTCATGGACTAAAGAACATATACATGGCAAACATTGCACAGCAATGGCCACACACAATAGTTACCCAGGTGACTGGATGGTGAATACAATACCCACAGGTGTGGGCCAATCCAGACACTACACCTCTGAGCCACATTACAGACCATTGTCATGTGTCCTGATACCAAGGTATACCCTTCACATAGCCTTGTATAGCCTTCTGGCACAGTCAACCACTACACGCCCTTGAAGCAATGCATGCATGCATGTCAGTACTGGCACCCTGTGTCTGTGTGTGTGGTGTATGATGCTTTTGGTCACACTCACAATCACTACAACTCCCATTGGCACACTGAATCATGCTGTCTGATATCAGACACCTTCACATGCCCTTTGCCCATATAACCTCTGGATAACCCCTGTGCTGCATGTGATACCTGCACATTACTGTATTGTAGCAAACTAACTACTTAGGGAGTGTATTCCTGACCCTGCCATGTGTGTTAGTGTGTGTGAGTCCCTGAGAGAGTGTGGCTGTGTTGACGCTGACACCTGTTCATGTGGACAGGCATGTGTACTACACCTACTGTATCGCTACCATATCACTGCTGCAGATGTCACTCACCATCCCATATATGTTTAGACAGCTCCTCAACATATGTGGCGCATGCAATAACTGCATAGATATGTGATAGTCAGCGGTTTGAAACCCTGTACTTGTAGGTGTGTGACACAAACATGCGTAGGTTTTACTCTCCCACTCCCTCCCTGACTTACTTTGTCTCTGTCTGTCTCTCTCACTTCCTCTCTGGTGGATGTGGAGAACTACAACTGCTTTACTTAGGCAGCAGTTTGTATTTTGTAAGTGATGCTCATGATCAGTTGACAGCCTCTGCATGAATTGCAGCCCTCCTCTAGCTGATTGCATGTGGAACAGCTGTGGTAACATTCCCATAGCCATTTGCATGGAAACACACTCCAATATCTAGGAACATCATATTGATGTTGGGCCTTTTCATTCACTGTGAGTAGACCTAGATCTGGTGTTTGGCAAACAGCATCACAGATGGATTTTGGACTTACCTCTAACAACATACACTGTGGAAACAGGCCAACACACAGGAGGGGGATGTACCTGACATGACAACAGAATGTAAGAGTTGCTATTCTGCATTTGAAGTAATGTCAGTTTAACAGGGTGTGCGTGGATATGGTTGGTCTACATGTTTTAATACCTGTCATGACAGTGCTATGTTTATGAGGAAACCCCCATCTGTAGGGTCATCTGCAGACTGGGCAATGTGTGGAGCCTTTTGCTTCTTGTGTTACTCACAGAACACCTATCTGAGAACTGTGGAAGCATAGTGTGAGGATTGCAGTCAGTACATGGTGACAGCCATGAGAGTTACTGACTTCATATACCTCATAGGACATATGTCACAACAAACCTTGGTACGACAGTAAATGTATGAGGTTATCACAGTGACATGCCAATATTGGGGCAGTGTTTGTAGCTCCAGCCAAACTTTGTCAACCTTTGTACATATGTACTGCAGTAAGAAGTGCATATGTCCTGTACACCATTATTTATTGACATCATACTGATAACAAGTTAGTCAGATATCAGACTGCTAGACATTTTATGTATAGTAGTGGTTGTTTCTGAGGACATAGCTTGGCCATTCTGTGGTTGTGTGTACAGTACTGGGGTCTGTTTACCTAGGGTGATTGTCAACAGTATGTGTATTGCACATACATACCTTGGGCTGTGCACAGACTGTGGTAGATGCCATTGTTGTCAGTCCTGTTTTATCTGATGTGACATGCTGCTTCAGTGAATGGTACCCTATTGGCTCACATGTCTGCAGGGCCAGACACTCACGTGTCCCATACCACAGACAGCCATCGGACCACACAGTGCCAAGACTCAGTGTATGTAGGATCAGTGTGTGAGTGACATATATGAGGATGGAGTTTATCAGACAGTCCATACAGTGTCATATTAAGTGTGTGTACCATATGTGGCTGTGGCTGTCTTTACATTAATTGTGGGTATGCACTTTCACACAGGTGTCTGTTACTCTGTGCTGTGACATGCATGTAGAGCCCTCTATAATCCCAGGTACATGTGTAGTCCCCCATACATAATGTAGTCCAGTGTTGTGGTAGTCTGCCTGTAGTTTCCACAGTGCTTTGTGACATGCCTAGCAGCCTAGTGTAATTACCCAGTGTGCTGATATGTCCAGTTATTTGCAAGACATACTGCTGCCAGGCCACCATAACTGTTGTGAATTTCTGACAAAGCAGTGGGATTTTGTACAGATGTATGTCACTAACTACTGGGTAGTATGTGGCCATGTGACCCCTGCACCCCCAGGTATTATGTGTCAGGACAGACTGTCGTGTGTGCATGCATAAACTGTGTGGGCATATGTAGTCCAGTATTTACGTGATATACCCATATACATGGCTATTAACATCCACTTGGGAGGTCTGGTCCACATGTCTCGCATAAAGAGGATATGTATACACCTCTGGACTGACCACAGAGTGCCAGACTGTCCAAATATATTGGTCATATCTCTGCTGTTGCCCATAGGATCATTACTGTGCTAGCAGTGGTATTGTACTATGATGTTCTTAGGATGTCTGTCAGTAGCCAATGGTACACATGTTAAAAGCAGATGTGACCTCCCACACACAACATGTCTGTTAAGACAACCCCTATTACAGTAGCAATAGTCTACATATATACCTGCAATACATACCTGACATCCCCTTGCACTAAGAGATTGGGACTATTGGGGCTGAGGTAGGACTCCACTCCGTGTTCTGGACATATGGTGAACATATATGTATATATTGAATACGTCAGTTATGGAAGAAGTGAAGCTGGGCAGTCCACAGGTGTGTCGCTCTGGATAACTCCAAAATGAATAAATCAACCAAAGTACATCCAAATAAAGCGTAGAATTCTGTAGTTCACACAAACAATTTATTGCAACGGACAAGCGCTTTCGCTAAACATAGCTTCTTCAGGTCACTTTAATAAATGCAGAGACAAGGTTGCTCAATATATGGGTATGTCAATCAACCAATATATGAACCAATTACAAATTTAAAAGGGAAATGTAAATGTGTATATGATGTATGGATCTAAAAACATATATAGCAATGCACCTTTGTTAAAAACCAAGCTAAACTAGTAAGGCTATATGTATAAAAAGGAAAGAAATTACAGGATGATGATACAATAGTTGTTAGACCTGCTGATAAAGGTGGGCGATTAGTGGTTATGAATACCTCACATTACTACAGCTCCATGAGGGATATGTTAGATGATAGTTTCTATCAAGGCATTACTTCAGATATGTCTTTGGATATCATAAGGTTGATAAAGGATACATTACTAGACATCCATATGAGTGGTTTAATAGAGAAAGATCTATATGAATATCTAATCATTAAAGAACCTTTGATTCCAGTTATACACGGACTACCAAAGATCCATAAGGATGCTCAGAACCCACCCATGAGACCAATAGTCTCTGGTCGTGATTGGGTTACTGAGCACCTTTCAGTATATATTGAAAAAAACTTGAGACCCATTCTGAATGACAATAGATTTGTTTTAAGAGACTCTAAACAATTTTTGTTAGATTTCTATGAATGTATTAAGGATGATGTCAGCCACAATGAATATACTTTTGTTACACTTGACATTCAATCTTTATTTACTGTGATTCCGAATAATCTTGGCCTCAATTACGTTTCAGAATATTTACGAAAGCATAGTGACTATAGTGCTGTCAAGATAGATTTGGTGGTACATTTCTTAGAATTAGTACTGGAGAACAATATTTTTATATTTGATGACACTATTTATAGGCAGGTTGATGGCGTAGCAATGGGGACACCTTGCGCTAATAGCTATGCAAACATGTTTTTGGCCCATTGGGAAGAGAATGTCTTATTCAATGTTGAAGTATTTAGAGATTATGTAGTCTTTTTTCGACGTTTTGTTGATGATGTTTTTATTCTTTGGAAAGGGACACCAGAACAACTAGAATTATTATTGAATGAAATGAATAGTTTAACTGACTACTTAAGATTTACCATGAACTACTCGACAGATAGGATCGAATTCTTAGATTTGTTTCTAGAGAAATTATTTAATGGCTTGATCAACACAGGTATTTTTAGGAAGGCATGCTATAGTAACTCTTTACTACTAAGATCTAGTATGCATCCTTCCTTTGTGTTTAAAAATATAATTAAGGGTCAGGCCATCAGAGCCTCCCGTTTGAATCCAACTGAAGAAGGTTTTTGTATGGAATTAGAGAACCTTAAGGGCAGACTAATCGATAGAGGCTATAATATCAATGAAGTGAATGATAGTATGCAGAATATGTCAGATTTAAGACATACCACGGCTATGCCATATTTTGGACCCATTGCCCAAGGTTGTCTATCAAAAGAGAATACATCTACTACCACACCTGTAGTGAAATTTACAACTGCCTTTACTTCTGACCATTTTGAGATCAGAGATATAATTAGTAAGTTCTGGGCAGTCCTTCAGATTGATGATGACCTAAGGGAAATAGTTGGTGATATTCCCAAATTTCAATATAAAAATAAGAAGAATCTTAAGAGAATGCTCTGTTATCCAAAACAAAAGAAAGTTGAGATGACTACAGATTATACTGTTCCATGTGGACACTGTAATTTTTGTCAGTATATTGATTGTGCATCTGATTTTACACATCCTGACACACAACGCACTTTTAATACTGTAGCTACTGCAGACTGTATGACAAGTAATGTGATTTATCTTGCAGTCTGTCAAGTCTGCAAGAGTTTCTATGTAGGAAAGACGAATCGAAAATTTAGAGACAGAATAAGAGAGCATGTGTATCACATTAGGAAAGGGTCATTACATAATACCCTAGCTAAGCACGTCGATGCTAACGACCATACACACACTTTTCTATTTAGGGCCCTTGAAGTTTTAACCCCTAATAAGAGAGGTGGTGACATTAGAAGTGATACTGAGAGCAAAGAGAGTGATTGGATTGTCCGACTAAGGACTGATAGTGGGTCAGGTTTGAATGAAAGAGCATCGATCAAGCCTAGACTTAGGAAACGCAGAAACATTAAGTGATTTGAGCACTAAGAGCATTACTATTATGTATGTACCCCCTTTGAAAAGTGATATGTACATTTTTTAATGATTCACTAAATATTTTTCCTTGATATATTGACTTAGTATATATATACTCAGCATTTTCTATATATATACTTTTTATATATATACTTTTTAGAAAGTTTTTTATGTCTTTGTAGTAATGTGTTATTTATACATATTTATATGCTTTGCTTTTGGACTAAGCTATGATTCATGTACTGTCATATATTTGTTTATGTATATATTTTTTGTAATGTGACAGACCACATTATGACAGCACATTTCTAATGATCTATTCAGTGTCTTGATAACTCTTGGTAATCTATTTATAATGCATAGACTAGTTATTTTTAACATTTTTATTAGCCAAGTAGAATCTATGATATTTATGTATTAGGAATATACACTGGTATACATGGTGCACCAATGTGTTTTTTATATTTATCTTTATATTTATATATATATATATACATATTTACTATATGGATGTTTTGTATATATTCCTTTTTATACATATAGCCTTACTAGTTTAGCTTGTTTTTTAACAAAGGTGCATTGCTATATATGTTTTTAGATCCATACATCATATACACATTTACATTTCCCTTTTAAATTTGTAATTGGTTCATATATTGGTTGATTGACATACCCATATATTGAGCAACCTTGTCTCTGCATTTATTAAAGTGACCTGAAGAAGCTATGTTTAGCGAAAGCGCTTGTCCGTTGCAATAAATTGTTTGTGTGAACTACAGAATTCTACTCTTTATTTGGATGTACTTTGGTTGATTTATTCATTTTGGAGTTATCCAGAGCGACACACCTGTGGACTGCCCAGCTTCACTTCTTCCATAACTGACGTATTCAATATTTATTCCCTAACTTTCTTGGAAGGAGTGTTTGCCTGTCAGGGGAACTGCTTTTTACCTTTGATATATGTATATATATTTATCCATATATCTATATAGATATATACACATATACATATCAACATACATAGATGGGTATATATATTTATATATAGATATATATATACATACATATATATATATATATATATATATATATATATATATATATATACATATAAACACTCAAATATATACATATACACAGCAATATATGTCTACACATATACAGATATAGATACATATGCACATATACATATGGATATCTACATATATATCGACAGTAATAGGTATATTAGAATAGATATGTATGCACATATAGTTATAGATATCTACATATATATCGTCATAAATAGGCATATCTGTACACACAGGATGTGCATACATATATAGCTCTATATATATATATATATATATATATATATATACACACACACACACACACAAAGTGAGCTACACATTGCAATATATATGATGCACTATGCATATTTGTATACAGACATATGTATGAATATACATGTGTATCCACATGTAGACATATATCAACATATGTAGATGTATATATCCATATTCCTGTCATGTGTAAACATTACAGTTGTGTATACCTTCCCAGATGTATCTCACCGTATGTATCTGATATGTGTATATTATGATATAACAACATATGTGATGCATCAGTCATAATAGAAGTACTGCACAATTGTGGAAGTAAAGGCAATTGTTCAATACTAATCAATATGTGTATTGACATATATATTGGAAAAACAACAGCTGTCTTCACAGTGGTCATGGCATAGTGGTTAAGGGTTGTGACCTTTGTGTACAGGGTTATGGGTTCAAGACTTGTAAAGGCTGTTCATTTTGTTGCTGGGCAGAACAAGGGCTGTTAGATACAGAGTGGTTAAGGCAGTTTTGAGCAGATTTCCATGTAGACTTTGCTTACCAGTGCGCAAATCAGCGTAGGTGTTATATTGGAGCAGTGTTGATACCTGCTAAGCATGGCTTAACCCTAGTAACCATTTCTTACCACCCAGTCCGTTAACATAGCAGGGTAATGATATCTGTAATAAGTGTATGTAATACCATGTACAATACATGTGCTTATGGGCTGTCATTACAGTAGCAAGGGGTGTGAGTGTCATGTTTGGGACACACAAGCATATGAGGCCTGTACAGCACTGTTATCCATGTGAATGTGTTACATACAGGGTTAGTAGCCCAGAGTACATGCTGTCACACTGGCATGTAGTGTATCATGTTGGTACTACTGTTAGCAGTGCTTTCCCAGGCAAGAGTAGAATGCTAAATGTAGTACTGACAACAAGCACACATACAGGATTACCTGGACTCTGAGGCCTCCCTGTTGTGTCCCTGATGTGTGAGCTGTGTCACAGTATATATCCCCTTCTGAATAATGATCCGACATGTGGAATTTAACTGTAGACTGCAGTCTGTACAGCACATGTTAGTGAGGGCTTCCAACATGCAGTTATGGCATACATATTGTTGTCAAACATCTATCTGTCAACACATTCATCCTACTGCATAGCTACTTGTCAAGCCGATGACTGTCAGCCCCTGTACAGATGTGCAGATGGCAGGTATACAGCTGGGATATGTACTGGCAACCTATGCTTGATTGACACTGACATGTCTGCCCAGCTGTGTAAGAACTGGCATATATAGGATACAACACCCTGTACGCACCACATGCCATGGGTACCTCCACTACACTACCACAGTCAACAGAACATGCTTTGGTACAGGTCTCCATCACAGACACTTACCATGTGTTGTAATACATGTTGCATACATGTCAACTTGATCACCTCAGTGGCGTGCGCAGGAGGCACCCAAATGATTGGCTGATACATGTCACTCTCACCCTGAGTGTCTCCACAGTGGTGTCTGTCGATAGATTGCCTGCTGCCACATGGCAGGTGGCAGGATACCACTGTACACACATCCCCTACACAACCCATGTCTCCATGGACAATAGCTATGTACACAGCTATGATCACCTGCAGCAATGCACCCCAGAACTGACACATGTGTACGTGTGCATTACTGAGGATAGTAGTGTCTTTGTGTTAGTACACCAGTACTTGGGAATTCCACGAGGGCCTTCACAGCCACAGCAACACCCATTGCCATAGTCAGTTGTGGCTGCTGCTGTGTGGGACATTACATGTACCTTGTTACACACCTCTCCCAACTGGCTACATGAGCCTTGCAGTACCAGCACAACAGTGTTGTACAAATGGGTCGATAGGCATGGGATACCCATTGAATTCTGGCAAGTGTGTTTATGTGTGTATGTCTGTATACCTGTATGGTACAGCATTCCGAGGCCACATACACCTATTACAATACCCATTGCCACACAGTAGTACAGGTAGTGTTGTTGCTGCCCATAGGTGAGGCATGACAATGCAACACCCTACTATGCCTGTGACATGTGCATTATATGCATATCCCTGTAGTACCACTGTTGGGATATACAATGGCTTGTATCACAGTCGTGGGCAATGTGTGATGGTGGGTATGTCAGAGTGTCATCATGGGTTTCAGGTAGTACAATATCCACTGGGGGATGTGGGTGCTGTGTACACTGTCATTACACCAAGGTACACCCAGTATATGTCCCATGTACCATGTTATGGTGACCACTGTTACCATCAACCATACAGGTACCTGATACCACAATCCAGCCCAGTTATGCATGTGCTTTGTGCAGCCTACCTGTAACACATTGGACACATGGTCAAGTTAGTTAGCAGCGATAGGCCCAGGTCTCTCGGATGTGTGTCTGCTGTTATGTGTCTGTTAATGTGTATATGATGGTATATTACATGTATTGCCCATATACAACCATTACATCCCCCATTGGCATACTATACATGTCTGGGGATGTTCTGCATGTAACATGTAACCTGGAACACACCTCACCCTAAACACTGTGTGGTGTGTGCAATGAAAGCCACTCACTTCAGTAGCACTACATACCTAGGTAGGCATCTAGTCCCAGTGTAGCCAAGTAAGAGTGTGCATGTATGTGGATGGGTCTGCATCAGGTTGCAGATTATACAAATCCCAGTGGGTCACCTGTCCATGCGGCACAGGCAATAACTGTTATACAAACCTGTGAAGTGTTCAACTGTATCCTAGATATGTCACAGTCATGGTATCACCACAGTGCCATACCCCTTGTGGAATATGACTGCAGACCATCCTCCTGCTTGCACATGTACACCTACAACACAAATGGTGAACATTATGGAGACCACAAACAACCAGTGTTACTAACAGCTATAATGCATCATTACTGGATGGCTGCACTACCTGACATGTATGCATTAAACATTACTCCTGACAACATGTTACACTGCAGAACTTTGGTACACTGTAGTAAAATCACTGTGTGCATCAGAACCATATTAGCCTGTCCCTGCATCAATGTTATGGATGACAGGGATATGGCACAGGTATCATCATATGAACAGGATGTGTTGTTGGTTTTCCAGAGGCCATGCATTTGACCCCAACAGTGTGTGGGTGAGGGGTGTAATGAGTTGAACTGGGCTTGGTGATGTGGTGTGTGTAGGTATGGGGTTGCCCTAGGTGTGTTCCTATAGTGTGTGGGTATCCATGCACACAGTTCTGCCATGTGGCTGCCCTATACAGGTGTTTATGGACAGCTGCAGACCATACCTGGCAGGGTGTGCAGTTCACTGCCTCTGGCCATGGACACATGGACTGTGACTGCCAGGAGTTCCATGAGCATGTCCAGGAACAGGCCTTGATGTGCTACTCTCCCCTGATGATGACAGATGTCGGCTGGAACCAGGTCCCACTTGGGACAGGCCAGGACCATATGCTCGTGGCCTGTTGTGGTGTGGTGTGGACAACACCCCCCCCCACAATGCTGGGGCTGGTACTGCCACTACAGGAGTGCCTTGGTTTCCTAGCACATCCACGTTGACTGCCAGCTGTTGCTGTTGCTGGCCTATGTCCATGCGGCCATCACTGCACTCCTACCACATGTTCAAGCATGGGCAAACCATGGTCAATGAGGCCCATCATCTCACCAAACCATCTATCCATGAGCTCAGTATAAGCATGGATGGCACCAGACAGTTTATGGAAGTTGTCGCTTGCAGATGTGAGAGCAGCCCTCTGCAGCCTCAGGGCCTGTCTGGTGTACAGTTCTATACATGCCTCTGCTACAATGACAGCCTGGAACATGCGTCTGGTAGTACCAGCTGTTGTGCGTCTGCCAGGGGCATGATGACCAGCGGCCCTACCATGAGCACCCTGAGACATCTGCCTATGTGGTGCCCTGTCAGACATCTGGCTATGTCTGCTGTGATCAGACACAGTAGGCATGGATAGCACACTCTCCTGTGCACTGCCACCAACTGTCAGCTGTCCCTCCGCTATGGCCACTGGTGATGGGGTATGTATAGGCACTGAAACTGTGTGCAAGGTTGGGGTGGCTAAAAAGGGGATGTCAAATGATGGTGCTGTTTCAACCCCTGACAACCCCACCTGTGCCTCAACAGTACTATAACCATCTTTGGTGTCTGTATGGACACCAACATCAGACTGCATTGCATGCAGGAGGGACCCTGACCCACCTTGCAACCTGTGGGGGAAAACAAGAAATGCACTTTAAGACCTGTACAGCATTGCATAGCAGTACACAAATAAAACAAAGGCTCCCAATGGTCAATAAAGGCTGGTGATGAGATTTCAATAAAAGAAACGTATCTAGCGAATACACTGATTATTGTCGCTTTTGTCAGAGCTTGGGAGGGTGGCTTAATGGCTAAGGTGTTTGCCTTACAAACACAAGGTGCAGGGTTTGAGCCTCACAAGGGGTAATTGGCTAGGCTTAAAATGGCTCACAAGGGCAATTAACTTAGTACTAAACTATGAAATGACTTCTTCAGAATAAAAAATTCAACTCACATCTCCATTTTTATGCATCCAAATAAAAGCAATCTATCAGTTAAACAATTGAACAATTAAGTAATTAAAATTTAAAACCTATAGGTCCTAAAAAACCCTAAAAATCTAATGTTTTGTTGTTGAACCAACCATTATGCACATCTAACTTTCAATTTTTTATTTTTTAAAAAACACTTTATATTAATGTAGTCATTTAAACCTGGTTTCTTGTCAGCACCTAATTTAATCTGCCATAAGGTTTCTTTCTGTTTGAGGGGGTTCCTAAAATCACCACCCCTTAAAGCAGCATTGCCCACTTCTAGTATGGAAAAGATAAACTTCTTGTAATTGTCACATTCAATAGAATGTTTAAACAATGTATTTTTCCCATCTTTGATTTTAATAGCGTAAATATGTTCCCATATGCGTTCTCTAAGTTTACACCTGGTCATCCCGACATAAAATGCTTCACATCCGCTACACTGACTAATAAATATAACCCCTTTTGTATTACATGTGAAACATCCAGGGACTCTAGTAGTATGTTCAATATGATTTAACAGAACATAGGGGCCATCTGATATATATCGACAAAAATTGCAACTAGAGCATTTATACATTCCCTTTTTCTTATTAGTAGTCATAATTCCTATAGGACAATTGTTTGTATAATTTTCTAACAATTTTTTAATATTGTAATTATTCTTATATACAAAATTTGGTTTGGCTCCTATGGTTTTAATCAACTCAGAATTTACTTCTAATATGTTCCAATTTTTATGAATGATATTTCTAATAACAAAACTGTCTACAGACATATCTAAAGTACAAAAAAACTTATTTTCATTACTGTCTAAACTTTTATTGACAAATGGTACTCTCAAAATTGGGGGATACAAAGTATATCTGTTATTAATGATTTCCTGACTTAACTCATTGAGATAAGTCTAATCATAACCTCTGGCCAGGAACATATGGATTATTAAATTAAATTCAGGTGCTAAGTCCTTATCACAAGTAGTCATTCGGCTGGCTTGTATAAATTGTCCCTTTGGTATGTTCTTCTTAATAAAATTTGGGTGGTTACTATGGTGGTGTAAGTAACCTTTAGAAAAGGTATCTTTCCTATGTATTTTGCTACTAAAAAATGTTTTATCTTCTTCCCATTTCAAAGTAACATCCAAAAAGTTTACAATTTGTCCACAAAATGTACGTAAAAATGAACTCTGTATTTACTTTCAAGCTCCCTTAAAGTTGTAATTTCCCATGAGGCCAAAACTGCATTAGCATATGCAGGAGCAGCTGGGAACCCCATTGCTACCCCCTTTATTTGTTTGTAATATCCCCTGTCAAATAAAAAGAAATTGTTGTCCAACACTAGTTCCATAAGACTACATAAAAAGTTTACATTTGGGTTTTGAAATGAAGCACATTCAATTAAAATTTGTCTTAAAGCTTCAACACCTTCTAAATGGGGTATGTTGGAAAATAGTGAAACAACATCAATAGTAATCAATATATGCTTATTGCTGTCATAATTAAACCCATCAAGAAACCTTCTGAATTTATCTAAAAAGTCCCAGGAATCCTTTACATAGGACTTTATACCTTGTACTGTTGCATTCAAGATGGATTCAACAACTAATGCTATCCCTTCAGTAACTGAATATGGGCCTGAAACTATCGGTCTAAATGGAGGGTTTTCCAAGTCCTTATGGACTTTTGGAATGCCAAATAGCACCCCAACCGTGGGTTTCTCTATTAAACAAAAAGTGTACGTTTTCAAATCCATTTCACCAGTCATAAGAAAGTCATAAAGAATAGAATTAATTTTTTTATAACTATCTGTGATAAACGTCATATCAACCTTCAAATATTCATTGTTCAACAGCCTTAACATTGCATTTTTATATTGACCAGTAGTCATTATTACTATGTTTCCCCCTTTGTCACTTTTCATGAACCTAAGTTCATGTTTGTTCCTCAACTCATTTAGTGCTTTACATTCACTGACAGTAAGATTGTCATGCCAGTGTTTATTTTTCTTAGAGAAACTTTCTTTCAATTCCTGCAAATTTCTTCGAACACCCGTTCAAAAGCAGGGTAAAACATGAAGGTTTCATGAAAGGATTAATGTCTTTTACTATATCTTTCAATAAATAATGTAGATTCAGTTTGCATGTAAATTGTTTTAAGTCAACAGCAGTTCTACTAAAATCTGCTCATTTCGTGGGTACAAAGTTGAAGCCAAATTTAAGAACATTTAACTCCTCATTGGTCAGTACAACACCTGACAAGTTAATGATACTGAAACTGTCAATACAGTATCTCACAACTCGTCCATCGATGAGTCTCATGTTGTTTGGCCCCTGGTTCTTATAGTCCTTGTTCTCACCATTTTGTTGTCCTTTTTGTTTAAAAAATTTTTGTCTGAGTCCCATTTGCGTTCTCGGTTTGATTCCCAGGATTCATCCCCATTTCCCCAGGAGTCCGCTGTTCTCCTTCACAAACTCTACCATTCACTGAATCTGGAAGGCCTCTGGCATTGTTGTCAGCCTTGAAAAACTTCGTCACCAATCCTGATGGCTTTTGCATAACAATACACACACACACACACACACACACACACACACACACACACACACACACACACACACACACACACACACCACCTTAATACCTACCTGTCTGTGACTTTACAGACAGTCCCACGTTTATTCCCATGCATTCTCCATCCTGCATCACACTTAGTAACATACACTCATTAATCCCACTCATTAACGTATCATTCCTCTAAATGCCTACACAAGTGATCACAACAGAAGACCTGTTACTCCATTACCTCCCTGACATGAGTGGAGTGGTTTTACATGGCATCACTGCTGTCATTCAGTGTTCACCCTGTGTACATCCAGACATCGTGAGAATGGCCCCTATATGTGAGGGGCTACTATGTTCACTCCATAATTTCACGTACTGGAGTGTCATGTGTAAGTATTGATCAGTACATGCCAGATATGCTGCTCAATCAACCTATCATGTGACAACTGTAATATATGGATACACTCCCTGATGTTGTCTAGTAATTTCCCAATCCATCTGTTGTGTTGCATATGTGGGTTGTTGGTCACCTCTCTGCTGAATGTGATATTAAGGGTATACCTGGTGTCTATCTTCCCTCCCAATGCATGTCTCATGCTACAGACCTTATTATACTATCAGCTGTCCTGTGACTACATACATGACAAGTATTCCTGGTGTGTCATGTGTCAGTCCATGTCCATGTACTGCACGATCCCAAAGGGAAGCACTGCTGTATGAACAACTGCACAATCACACATGTGCATACATGGACACCCACACAAACACTCACACATGCACACATGCATCCTGCATGCATCAACCTCCCTCCACATCACCAGAGTGACCCTACAGACAAAATAACCACCCACTGACACACACACACACACACACACACACACACACACACACACACACACACACACACACACACACACACACACACACACATACAGGTGAGGTTGCACAAAGATAGTACACACAGTCCTATTACCCATCTGTCAACATGCATAACATATGGTACACAACAGCATGCAGTGCAGCTATAGTCAATCCATGCTAGCAACAGTATACATGTTTGTGATGCATGTGCTGTGTTAGTAGGTGATGCCCCTTCCCCTGGATACCACTGCACCCATGTACACAGTATTGTTGTGCACCTGTTCTGCACCCTGCCATGTACCTCACAGGTGTACAACCCATTGCTGAATGTGTAGTACTGTGTCAGTAATGTCAGCTCTAATGCTCACAGCCCCTACATTTTTCAGCAACACATACCTGGGATGATATGTGGACAGATGTCATTTGTGAATGCCTGATGTCTGGTTTACAGATCTCAACATCAGCAGACCATTTATGACCAATCCAATACTATTACACTGACAACTATCAGACCATACCATGGCTATTGGGAGTGTACACACCTTATTGATATGATGCACCCTTCCTTGATCTGCCATGGGACCACATCACCGCATACAGTACAAGCCCGATATGTGATATATGTCCTAAACATTCACATGCAGTGTCTACGGAATGTGTTAGGTGCGCGGATGCTGACCGCGATGCATACACTCCATGTGTGCATATGTGTGCACACCCTTATCATGACGGTTTGTTGCACCTATTGTTATGTGTACTACAGCAGTCACGACTCCTGGCAGGGGTATAATAGCATGGGCCATCTGCATTTGCCAGTGTATGTTCAGTCTGCCCTACACATGTCCCCCAAATCTGCATGATTGCAAGGTCTACTCATGTGCACATCCCTTGGTGTTCACATACTGCCATCACTATTGCTGTAGGGGTAGGGTTATGTCTGCCACAGTTTCTGAACCTGACTATGTGCAGATACAGCCATTCTTAGCATCCTTAGGATCCCTGCTGCAGTGCACTGGTGTGTCATGCTGACACCTCCTCCCCACCTTCAGCCTTTTTGCAGATGCTTGACAAGTAAGGCCTGCACATGTGTCAGTTTGCAGTGTCCCATACACTGAACACCATGTGTTACAGCCCCGTCCCAGCTAATAATGTGGACCAAAGTAATACGTTATACCATAGTGTAAATCTGTAGCAGTTGCCATTGTACTGCTGGTATATACAATTTTGTGATGTTTCACACATGTACCTACTGTAGGCCATGTCTCACACCATTATGTTAATCCCTGTGGACACATTCCACAATGACTGTTAGTTATATTGCAGGTGTCTGACATGCCCTTCCAATACCACATCATGGTCACCACTGTGATGCTGTGCATTTAACAGCAACAATACGTGCACATGTACAGCATGCATTCTGGGTAGGTGTGTTAGATGTGTGCATGGAATATACCATAGCCATTACATGCCCAGTGTATTGGCAAGCATCAACATAAACCATACTCACCAGCTACAAGCTGCTGCCTTGGTGGTATACCGGAGGGACCTACATAAGAGGGTGAGAGATGTGAAGTCAGTGGCCACACCTGTGACATTGCTACAGGGTGGGTGCAGCATTACAGTAGATCAACAGTACATGTCCACAATACTACCATGTATGCACATCTGTTTATTAATACTATGCAGCAACAAACTATATATATGACATGTCAGATAGGCATGATCTACCTGTACAGATGTGAATGCATACGCAATAGTGTCTACTGATGTGCCCTGTGGCCTTACCCGCATGCTCCTCAGCTGGTGTGTGGGTAGCACCCACCGCCGCAATGGTGTCTGGTAGTTGGTGGCTGTGCGAACGGGCAGGTGCCACGTGGCTGGCGAGGAGCTCCTCAACACATGTCAGGGGGATGGATGGCATGGCCCCCCCTGTTGTGATGTGATCCCCCTGGATTGCAGCAACACACTGATGGGCATTGCAAAGCAGGTCAGAACAATGATGCTGGACCTGCTTATAACTGCAGTGGTGCAGTCCGACATCACTGAGCCTGTGGACTAGGTCATTCCACAAGGTAGTCAGCTCCTGCTGCTCATGGGCAGCCTGGCCAAACAGCACAGGGTAGTGCTGGATTAGATAGTTCAGCACTATTTAATTTTCAGTAGCTGTATAAGCAGGGAGCCATTCATGTGACACCTTGCCTGAAAGACATAAAGATGTAAGCAGGTCTGAGCAATTCATACAGCAAGGTTACCACAGTTCTTAGTACACATCTTTGTCATCCCCCCACCATATCAGTGACAACAAACTGTACACAAACTCAATAGGTATGGCTACAGCTTACCTACCAGTGGGACAGATATTGTATTGTACCACACTTTGGGCTATGTGTTTGTAGCCATGTTCCCTGTGTGGACACTATCATTGCTGGCTTGTTATGGACTATTCACCTGCATGACATTGTCAGGGCCACTATGGTTCCATATATGCCTGTAGTATGCTTGCTATGTGATTGCTGAACGTCTGACATTTTGTGTTATTGGGGATAGCTATGCATGTTGTTGGACATGTTCCAGGATTGTGTAGACTATTACTACCCACATATGTTCTATAATAGTGACACAATAACATGTTTAGGGAATATGTGCCAGCAGAACCACCTCTCCAAACTCATTTGCCCATGTTACCAGGCCACATCACATGTGGGACTCACCCTGGGGCCTCCTCATGTACTAGTCTAGCAGTACCTTCAGGTGGAACCACCTCATGGGATGATGTCCCCCCAGGGGCACACACAGACATGATCTTTTCCCCCCAGGTCAGGTCCAGAGTCTGTTTTATAGCGGGCGCAACAGACACATGTGGGACCTGCTACAGAACAGACTCTGGACCTGACCTGGGGGGACAGGTCAGGTCCAGAGTCTGTTCTATAACGGGCTCCACAGACACATGTGGGACATGCTACATTACCTTGAGGCACCCAGTACACATTCACAGGGTCCACATGCTCCTCCTGCTCAGCCTCCAGGCCAGGCACCTTCAGGACTTGGACTGCTGTTGTGAGTAGCAGTGGGTGGGAGGCTTGTTCCCATTGTGTCCATATTGGAGCCCATGGAGCTTCCACATTACAGACCACACACACCATCCAAGGTGTTTACCCACCACATGTGTCATATACCACCCCTGTAGGCTGTCCTCTACATCTACCAACCCGGACCACCTCCACAACTATACCTGCCATACTTCCCCATATTCCCAAACCTACTTCACAGACAAGGGCAATGTGCTCCCAGCAAGGAGTTCACATGTGACATACCTGACCATGTTGCACACACTGACAGCTGTAGATATCTGTGTGTATTTCTATGTGTGCTGTTCCCCTTGCACATAGCATGCAGCACTGTGGTGGTAATATAGGGGACATGTATTTGCATACATATATGTGTGTGTGTGTGTGTGTTTGTATATATGTAGACATGTGCATATAGATATATATCTATATATGTGTAGATATGTATGATGTATATATGTGTTTATATATATGTTTGCATATGGGTATCTGTATATCTGTGGACATATATATATATATATATATATATATATATATATATATATATATATATATATATATGTGCACATATACATACCTATATATGGGGTACATTCAGACATCAGGTCAACAATCACAAAACTCCTTCCTGCACAGCTACACTGTTCTGCCTCGCTACAACACAGACAGGTGCCACATATGGACACAGCCTAGCATTAGGGGGTATATGTAGGGCCAGATTGCAAGTAACCCTATTACACACCTATGGCCTTTTAGCATGCTACAATACAGATTATCTTGAGTGTCCTGCAAGTGGTGGGCAGTGGAACCCATTTGTCCATCATTATGGTATTACTTCCACCACCAACTATTGACCACAGTAATATATATCCCTTCCATTACACACTAAACCCTATATTGGCATACATCTTGTCAGTCGGTGCTGCTCTACACATTTGATAGGTATGGCCCACTACCCATATGGAACAGACTCTAATGTCCATAGCAGTTGTTCAGCTGAAGATCATTATAACAGCAACACCTGATGGCAAATGTATATCATTCAACATCATCTACCCCAGTATTATGGACCAGGGACTACAGTCAAGTACATGCATATATTCTTCACATACCTGTTGTGGGGATGAGGTCTGTTGTGAATAGTATCCTTGTAGGAGGTAGTTTTTTTTTCCACTCCTTCTCCTGCTTCCTTTGTTGTATTTCCTGGTGTTCTTGTGATTCAGGAGCTGTTGTATGTTTACAGTTATTTTTCTCTTTCACATTATTTCTCTCTGTCTGTCTGTCTGTCTCTCTCTCTCTCTCTCTCTCTTTCTCTGTCTCTCTCTCGCTCTATCTCTCTCTCTCTCTAGTAAATGGATTGAGCTGCCTGGAATAGATTATAGCATGGCTTTTGTGGGTGATGCACATGATCAGGTGATGGCCTCTGCACCAATCAGTGTCCTCCACTTGCTACCTGCATGCAGCCAGCTGTGTAGTACTTCCAATTACCACTGTCATAGCAACCCACTACTATAAATCCTTACATCATATGGGCGTGGTCCCTTTACCTTTCTTGTATGGTGAACATCCTTCCTGTGTGTGGGCAACAGTGTTACAGACAGCAGGTAGCAATACCTCTTACAAGGCCAGCTACTTATGTGTATGCGGTTCCAGAACTACAAACAGAGAGTGTGAGTACTGTTGTTGTATGCATTGTATAGTACCAGTGTTACAGGGTCTGTGTGCACATACTAGTTTAACAAGGACTGCAGTCTGTCTAAATAGCTGCCAACTTTGTGCCTATCCACTTGATGCCCAGAGGTGTGCGTGTTATGTTTTGCCTGTCCAACACGCAGGTCTTGTGTCAGATATATCACTGGCTGTGTGTGTGTTGAGTGCTATCATAACACGGCTACATCCATTTGTATTTCTGACTTCATATTCCTGACTAAGGGTATGTTGCAGACTATTTTGTAACACCAGTGACTTGCTTAGTGTATGACAACACTATTTCACATATGGGCCTGTGTTCCAGCCTCTGTCCTCCATCTACATACCAGGCTTTGTCCATATGACATACTGCCAGGGGTTGTTATGTAGTGGCCTGTGAGTATGTCATGCTGCCATTCCTGCCATCATTCCACTCCTGTTGTGGCCCCCACACATATTGTGTGGTTGGGTCCATATATGTGTGGGCTTCATCTGCACAATACATGTGTGCCCTTATGCAGTCCAGAGGCCAGTGTATATAACAGTGGTATATGGCCCTGTATGTCAGTCTATGGGGGGGTGCACCATAACTAACCTAGGCTGTTATAGCATGTGGGGGTATCAGGGGTAAGCTGCCTTAAGTTATCTGCATGTACATTACCATACAATTCACCTTGGGTAAATGCAGGCCTACTGCTTCCTGCCATACAGACTCTTCTGTTTGTTAGTGTGATTGCGATGGTTTTAGTTATGCCTTGTTATGTAACAGATACATCCCATTTTGTCAACTGAGGTATTTACCCCCCAGGAATTGTGTACAGAGTGTAGACAGAGGCTGCTGGACTATGCATCTGCATTACTTACTGTTGATTGGTTGTTATCCTATGGCTCAGTCTGTCTTTACTGTTGTACCCCTTGAAGGCCTTGGCCTGGACAGCAGCATATGTAATCCTTTCCAGAATACTGTATTAATTTATCTGTTTGACAGTTGCATCAGTCTATTTATATATATTTCAGAGTCTAAACAGCAATATGACATGGCATATACAACTGTAATAGTACACAAATAAAGCTTTTCCATGTATGCAAACCTGTGTGTGGTGTTATATCCTTTGACCTCTCTATGGGTATATGTTGCAGGCAACAATTGTCATTTGTGTGGTTGGCTCATACAGTGTCCTGTTGGTAAGGTGGCAACTGTAGGCATAGTGGCTGTTCCGTATTGTGTGCACCCTCTAAATATATATCTTCCTATACATATCTGTGTGTGTGTGTATGTATAGTTACACACATATTTATTTATATAATATATATATATATATATATATATATATATATATATATATATGTGTGTGTGTATCTGCATATATGTGTCTGTGTATATGCATCTTAGGAATGTTGATTGCTTTCACATTGTACATTCCCTATGGTAGCCAGACTCTACTGCATAATATGCTACTGATACCAGCCTGACATCATACAGGTGGGATGGAATACTGTTAACATCTTGTGCCCATGTTGTGTCAAGTCCTGGGTATGGGATTTGCAACAGTTCGTATTGTATTGCAAGGCAGACATGTTTGACTGTGGTGGGGGGGGGGGTATCTATATGTACAAGATGTATGTGGCTTGGGCCCCTTCATCCCCATTAACAGTGATGTGGTCATATATGTTTTTGTTATGTTCTCTTTTATATCTATAGATATATATCTGTATGTACATATATAAATATATATTTATGCTTGCATATATCAGGGGTGTAGCCAAGATTTTCAAATTTGTACTCATATCTCCCAGACTGCTGCCCCCTCAACAAGCCACACCCACATCAACATTGCTGACCAAGCCACGCCCCTTCACATTGCTGATCTCTGAACAGATGACTGGTAAGTCCATGCCAGGGTAGCACTTACTTACATGAAGAAGCAGCATGAACATTTCATTCCAAAGGTACTTCCTTAAGTCAAAAAACAAAATACCTTTCTATTTACACTAGGGTAGATCAATCAGTCCCCCCCCCAGATTACTCTTCTTCCCCTTGCAGCTCCTAACCCTTGTAGTGGCTCATTAGAGCTCCAGTAGTGCTGCTGACTAAAGGACTGGCAGGGTCTAGGCAGCACATGCTCCACAGTGTTGTGGTCTGTAGGTACAACATATAGTGCTCTCCCTAGGTAACACCCAAGCTACCAGCCACAACTACCTCCCTTACACCTGTATGGGTCACATGGCAATGGCTATTCACCCCTATGGCCTACACTCATACTAAGCCTTTTGGAATAGTAAACCTTACATTCCCAACAACAAATACATTTTAGCTGGGTTCGGTCATACTGCCACTGACAATAAATGAAGATGTGTACCCATGGGAGTCAAGCAAGCAAAAACTAAAGTTGTTGAAAGTTACATCTTTACTACCCTCTCAAGCCTTTGCTGAATGGAAATTGGTTTAAGCAAGAAAATTACCCTAGGCCCCAGAACCAGTGGGACTGTACATGCTCTAAGGTACTATTTTGGAGTTTTTTTCTAGTCGTATGATCCAGTGATAGTCTGAACAAAATTATTTAGAAATTAAAAGAAATTCAAGGAAGAAATAAGTTTTGCCCAATGCTTAATGTTAAGAGCTAACACAACACCACCCAATATGCTGAGAAGACAACAGCTTCTAAAGACAAAAGGCATATCTGCAAATGCAGGCTGCCTCCCTACCCTCCCACAAAATGAAAACATAGTTACTTTATGTATAGCTCTATGATGTCACATGCTGAAATAATAAATGAAGACACTCAGGTTTGATTGTGAAAAATGTTAAAGAAACATGTACCACACCATTCTCAGCCCCCTTGTAATCTATTGTAAGTGATCTTATGTGTACATATCTGAGTAGTGCTGATTTCTTACTATGCTGGTTACAGGGCATTAGTTGGGGATGGGGTCCCTCTACTAAGCCTGTTTCAAACTTCCACTGTACAGAATAATTTACTGCCAAGCTCTATGCATATTTAAATATTTGCATATACACATCTTTCCCCTCAGAAGTAAATATAACACTAAATTCAAAAATAAAGCCCTATGGGCAGCATAATTAAAGAAAAAAAATACTCACTGCACGCAAAAATAAATGTAACTCTCAGAAAGCCAAAAACACTCATGCTAAACTAAACAAGGAACTCAGAACTGTGATTAAATCAACCAAAGCATAATATGACGGAAAAATAAAAACCCAGGTAAAAGATAACCACAACCTCAAAGGTAACAGGATAGTGTGCTGAACAAATTGTAAGTGGAACCACCTAAAAGGAATCAGAGGATATAGCAAACCTGCTGGCTGGTAAATTTAATCCAAATTTCACCCCTTCTTCCCCTCAATACTTCTCAGGAGATACCCTCGACCATAACTCTTCTGGCCATCATTAGCAAACAAGTCTTCAATACACTCTCCAAGGCAAAGAATACTACCTCAATGGGCCCTGATAATATCCTGGGATACCTCTTGGAAAGCATGAAATATGAGCTATCAAACACTTCAAAATCACTGTTCAGCATTAGCCTCCTAACGGGTTTCATGCTTAGTGAATGGAGGACTGCAACAGTCAGTCCTCAGTACAAGGTTTGGCCTTCAACTGACCTGGATAACTACAGACCTTAAGTCTGACTAGTCTTGAATGGAAGGCCATGGAAAGATTTATCATGGATATTTTAAATAAAGACACAAATAAACTGTTTTCTTATTTTCTTCTACAATGATTATAGATATTGAAATAAAATAACACAAACACTGACAGCCATTTGCTAAATAAACAATGTGGTCTCTCAATGAAAACAGACTTAGCATGAGAAGTAAACTTCTCTCCCCTTGAAACTCACATTCATTGAAACAACATGAAAACCCACATTAAAAGAAAATACATCTAGCCAGTGGAGGATTAAGTTTACTTTTGAGCCGTTTTCAATATATAGGGCCATGTACATGTGTTCTTTGATTCACCTTCCTGATTTATTAAATTACATTCCTTGTATAATACAGCATCATTTGGTAGAATGGTGTTTGAAATTTGTAGTTATGAACATTCTTCTACTAAGTAATGAAACAAAATATATGAACCAATAATGACAAACTACCCACTTCAGAACATTTCAACCATAAAAGGCCACTAAAACATTTGTCATTACAATCCACCAATATTACTCAATAAGCACAATCTGTACAGAAGTAAAAAAATCATGTCAATAATTCTGCATTAAAGAGATCTGTAACTAATAAAGAGATTGCTACTGGCAAACAACTTCACATTTCAGTATTTCATGTACAAATTCAGTGCCTGTTGCCCTTGGGGATAAATTGCCTATGCATCATTAAAAAAAATGGTAAGGTGGTAATATTGCAATAGGGAATGACTGACACCTACCTATATATTTATATTTCACACCTAATTGTTGCACTCATATGCATGAAACACTACAGTGGTTTCAGACTTTAACACAATATCAGCATTCAAACTTTGTTTTTCCGTATATACATCTAACTTAATACAATACTCTGCTTTTGTGTCATATTGGACTGAATGACAATTGTTATAAAAAAACTATGTACAATGCATGGAAATGAAAAACTTTTGCTATGGGTTGTTTTCTTTTACAAGTGCACTTAAGTCCTTGTCTACAATGTAAGAATTTAATAATGAAACAACAAAAAAACAAGCAGAAAAGTAGGGATCTAACTACAATTGCATCTCCCAACAGATTACTACACAGCCCCCCCCTGTTCTGTACTCTCCCACTGCTCAACAACACAAACATCCCCACTCTGTACTCTCTCACTGCTCAAAACACCCCACACTCTTTCTCCAACACTACATATTTCTACAAACTAATACCCAAACTGCAAAAAAAAAAAGGCATGACTACTTAATGACACTTTCCTCATTCCTCCAAAGCTGTCTTCTACCAAGATGTGTTTTTATGGCATATGACAAAATTATTGCTAACAATCTTCTATTACTGAGCATAAATCTTCTATAGTCATGGTTTTAAGAACCAGTTCTCACTGCGATCCATTCTTTTTTTCCCAAAACAGGTAATTATGCACAATAAAGATTACTACAACTCGTCATAGTAACAAACAATGACATACCTCTAATTTTTCATTGAAATCTTCTGCATATGGAACAAACCTACAGTCAGTGTCACACTTGTAAAACCAGGTACACCATCTCACTTCAGATGGCTCTTCCTCCCAACAAACAGCATGTCTCATGCAAATAAACATCATAACGTCCTCCGTCTGTACTCACTACCACATTTTCTGGATCACGTTGGACAGAATTGAATGAATAATGTATTTATACCAACAGCATGTTGCTATAGACACATAAAATACACACATGCGGACACATGCACACACACAATTCACTTACCTTCTCTCTCAATGGAACAATTATTTTAAATTGCGCGCGAGATAAAAAGTTATTTGAAAAAAAAATTACACACGAGAGTGCTAAATAGTTTTAATGCACGTTAGCATGCGTGCGACACGTGAATGGCTTTACTTAAAGGAGAAGACAGCACTTAAGGTGTTTCACCTGGATCCTAGCGCCTGCCTTCTGCTACCCCTCCACATAAACACTGTACTGAAGTGTGTACAATGCGTACGCCTCCCGACGTCCCTGGTATATATATATATATATATATATATATATATATATATATATATATATATATATATATATTGCTGTATATATATATATATATATATATATATATATATATATATATATATATATATATATATATATATATATATATACATATATATATATATATATATATATATATATATATATATATATAGACATATATATATATGTATACAGATATATCTATAGATGTATGCATATATATATATATATATATATATATATATATATATATATATATATATATATATATATATATATATATATATATATAATCTATATCTACATATATAGATATGTATATATCTATTTAGATATAAATAAATATACACACACATACATCTACATGTTTAAATTAATTTCCTGTACTGTTGAATGACTGTGCTGGGTGATATGTTTGTGAAAACAGCAGGGTTATGTATATCTGACATGGCTTAGTGGTAAATCACTAAGGCGTGCAGGGTCTTGAGTTTGTGCCTTGCAGAGGCTGTTTATTTTGTTGCTGGGCAGAAAAAGGGCCATTGGATACAGAGTGATTAAGGCACTTTTAAGCAGTTGTAAGCAGGTTTACCTGAGTTTGCGCATATTTAAGCACTGTTAACTTCCGATTACAGTTTCTTATACTCATTTGGCTTCGAAATTGCTTAACCTGTGTAGGCATGGCTTTCCCCAGCACAAACAGGCTTAAACCTGCTTACTGCTGCTTAAAGGTGCTAACTCCCACTTACCCCCGCACTAATTTCTTTAAAAGAAAAGAAAAAAAGGTTGATAGGAAAGTGGTGAAAAAGGGGCACAGAGAGGGAAAGACAGTAGGGAAAATAGCTAGGGATGTGCAGGAAGGGTGTAGGGAAGGTCCATAGTTACCCATTTCTTCTACAACAACAGCTGTGTATATACACTGAATTTGGAGGTAGATTTGGTCACTCAAACCCTGAGAGAGGGGTGAAGACAACAAAAATATGCTGTGATGCCAATTAGACCAGATTACATGTGTCCAGTGGACACGTGCAAAATGGACAGCTATGTATGGGGCAAGATTTTTTTGTGGGAACAGATTGCCCTTTTTTTTCAGGTGAGAGTGGGATGTTGGGGAGGGATAGTAGGTATATTTGGGGAAGTAGGTTGGGTAGGTCAACAGACAAGACAAACAAGAAGCATACAGGGGTGGTATATGACACATGTGGGGGTTAACCACCTTGATGGGGAGGGGTGTTGGGAAATCGGAAGCCCATGAGCCCCCTAGAGGAAACAGAGAGACTGAGGTCCCCACCCATGGGCAGTCACCACTGCACCTTCACAGCTCCGAAGGTGGTTGTGCTGGGGGCTGAGTCAGAGATCCAGGCTGACCCTCTAGTCGCAACACTTGGCCCTTGAGCTGGCGTAGCAGATCTCCAAGCTCCCATTTGAGCTCGCTATGCACCACAACCTGGTCCTGTCCACGCCTGCTCCCAGGGGGGGCGAGCCCCATCCCCTGAGGTGGTCCACCCGAAGGTGGTGCAGGACCAACAGATGAGGAGGTCATGGGTTGGGCCCCAGATGTGCTGGTACTTGGTGCCATGGCCAGCTGAGGTGGGACAGGTGGGTCTGCTGGGACCCGCATTCCCATACGTGCTATGGTGTTTATGTTTTATCAACATATGTGGGTTAGTAATAGTCAACACATTCCAGGATTAGGCATAACAGCATGCATAGATATTCTCATTAAACCAGACACTAGATATGGAACAGTTGCATAGTAAACAGAACACATGCATATATGGGACCACAGTGGTAATTACAACAGCATGCAGGTACATTGAGGGCACCATGCCACCAGTGTTGGAGTATTTTAACATAGCACATGCATAGAAACAGATTTAAATAATTATCAAGCAATAGGACATATGTCCCAACATTACAGTTAAGTCAACACATACCAATTAAGTTGGATATTTAGTTTATTGTTGCAGATGTGGTGAGGGGGAGAAATATGTCAATTAACAACTAGTATATTCCTTAGTTAGCATTACTTTCCTAGTCAGTGCTGTTATCTGTACCTTATAAGTATTAGTACGCTACCCTATTGCCTTAGTTTGGACAGTAGTATGGCTGTCGACAACTATATACATGAACTGGTTTTACCTGCAGTATACACCTCTTACCTGGTATACCTGTGGAAGAATTGTTTGTTAACACTAACTGTTTGTACACATACTCACAGATTCCAGGTTGATGTTATGCATATACCTATCCATCTCTTTTTGCACAGACTCTGGCCATATCTTGACCACATGCAGGTGAACCGGGACATATTTAGACTATTGCCCACTTAAACCTTTAGTGACTTACAACAGTTTTATACAGGATTTCCTAGACAGTTGTATTATGTAGCACAGTGTGGGTGACAGTGATGACTGATACCTTATAATTCAGAGCAACTGCAACACTCACAATGCCATACAATACCAGAGTAAACAGTACCAGTGCAGGGTATCAATATTTTATTTCTGGGCACAGTGTTTGTATCTGATGGACCTGTGGGAGCAATGTTTGTTAGCACTACCTGAATGTTGCCACACAAATTACCAGATTCCACATTAGTATTATGCACATACATCACACTCTGTTGCTGTACACACTCTGGTCACAGCTTGATAACATGGGGGTGTAGATGGGAGATACTTGGCTTATAACTCTCATAACAGTTTGGGGAGTTGCTAGAGTGACAGGTTTGTTCTTATAGATGTGTGACAATCAGTTGTATTTCTTGTTTGCTGCCTATATGTCTGGGATCATCCCACTGCTTTCCCAGGGGAACAGAGTGACAGGCAGCAGATATGGGCCAATTTACTGGACATTCTGGGCATATCTGTACAGCTGTAGGGTATGATTCTGTATGCAAACTACTATACCCCAGGATTCGAACCATGGCTGGAGTGCTAAAAATACAACAGTTCACATCGCAGTTGCATGTGCTATTTGGATTTTGTTGCCTGTCTTTTCACTGTTTCCTGTCTATGTCTCTCTCAGTTGCACTATATGACCTCTTGGGATTACAACAGTCATATATAGATATTCCTACACATTTTATTTATGTTACACAGTGTGGGTAACAGTGCTTAATACAACAGTACTATTACGTTATTGCAAATCTACATTACTGTATGATACCAGAGTAAACACATGCAGTCTAGCAGTTAGACCTTTCTTGTCAGGCTATTATGCTTTTATTTACATACAACCTATATGAGACTCTTCCTGCCCTATTACCTGGTGTATGCAGTACTTGCCTTACACAATACAGGTTTTATTCAGGCAATTGACTTAACTTACTAATGCTTTTAGATTTATTTCCTATGACAGTACATGCAAGAGTATTACTAACCTGCCTTGCATCACAACCGCTCCAAGTAACATCCATGGGCCTCCTGTTTCACAGCCCACTCACTTGCCACTGTGAAGGACATAAGAGGAATATTTAGCCATACCTAACCATAATATACATGAACTGGCAATTATTAAACAGGTAGTGAAGTGATACTTACACACAGCTGGGACCTCCCCTGTCCTCCTAGCCTCTTGGATCCACTGATTCAAGAGATCCCCCTTTCACCGCTTCAGGTTGGCATAGTGATGCCTGACCTGCTCACCAGTTTTCGGGTATGCCAGTGGCACTGGTGAGGTCATGGGCGAGACGGTCCCAGGCTTCCACTTTATATTGTAAACTCTGGTACTGACCCTACAGCAGTCTCTGCTCATGGTCTTTCACAAGGAGTCCTGCCATGACTCTGGACTCCTGAATGCCCCAGCGCTGCACTCGAAAGCGCACACCCTCTACCATTCCAGACATAGTGCCTGCAAGGGGAAGCTACAACCAGTTATTAGATGTATTCCCACCTGTTGGGTTTAAATAGATGTATTCCTGCCTGTTGGGTTTAAATAGGGCCAATTTCCCAAACATTGCCATGATTGAATGGTTTTAAAAAGGCTAAGCTATGAGCAAACCTGCTTACCTAAGGTTGGCATTGTTTAAAGTGGTATACCAATGGCCAAATTTAGTTAGCTGACCTACACATTGCTTACACCTACTAAGCTGAGCTGTGCAATGCTTAGAGTTGCTTAATATTTAATTTGCATTATATATGCTTTGTGGCATTAATTTTTATTCATTACATGTTATATATGTGTCTGGTATCCATGATTCATGTGTACATACACTGTAAGGGGTCCTTGTGTTTATTAGGGGACTTCAACACTTTATTACAATGACACCTCACATCTGGGCTTATTGCAGTACTTCAGTTCACATATTTATGTTATATAGTAGGTTATACAACGTAAGACTGTATATAGATTCCTTTCACATGTTCAGTTTGGTTTTCCTATAGTGAAGATTTGTTTGGTGATAACTCAATCTTATGTGTTGTTGTGATGACTTAGTGGTTAACTACCGTGACTAAAGTGTACAGGGTCCTGGGTTCAAGACCTGCAAAGACTGTTTAGCTTGTTTCTGGCCAGAACAGCGGCTGTTGCACACAGAGTGATTAAGGCACTTTTAAGCAATTGTAAGTGGGTTTGCATGGGTTTGCATGAGGGTAAGCAATGCTTACCTCCGGTTAAATATGCTTACAGAGAGTTAGCTTCAATATTGCTTAACCTGTGTGCGCATTGCTTATCCCCATGCAAATGGGCTTAAACCCACTTACTACTGCTTAAATATTCTTACTCCCACTTACTACTGCTTAATAGTGCTTACACTTGCTTACTAGTGCTTACTCCTACTTACCACTGAACTACTTTAATCAGTAATGTCTAATGGTTCTTGGGCAGGTGGGGGATTTGGAAGTTGTATGGAGTTATCATTCATTACACATTTTACCTTCCATTTGTTTCCCTGATTCCTGTGTACATATACTGTATGGGGCACGTGTGATTATCTGTGGACTTTGCAACTTTATGACACTGGCACCTCACATCTGCATTTAATGCAGTACTCCAGTTCACAAGTATATGTTATTTAGTCAGTTATGCAACTAACAATATTGCTCATAAAGTGATTTGACATGGAAAATGGAATGTACTGCAGTGGGACTCAAACCGGGAATGACTGCTCTGCCCACTACACTATTGCTGTATTGCTTCATTTGCATATATCTTGCTTTTTATCCTCTTCTGCCATTTAAGCTGCATTAACCATAGCTAAGTGATGGGCAAACCTGCACACCTACAGTTAAATTTAATCTGTTTCATAAAAAAAAATAAAATATCTTTATATTTGTTGATTTAACTATTGCTCTCGTACATGTGGGGGAATGTTACTGTGGGTATGAGTACACCTATGAGTGGTCTCACTCATTCCTTTATGACTTGACTGCTGTTCTTCATTGCAGGGGCATGTATATTCTGAGAGCTCTGCTCTCAGACATGCCCCCTGCACTCTTACATGCTCCGTGCAAGATTAGGGATTCTGGCAGCTCACCTTCATTAATATGCATGGTGCGCTGCTGTCCTGCTCCTAAATGTCCGCTTCCGTGCAGGACTAAGCTAGTCCAGCATGGAAGGATAATGAGTCTGAGGGAATGACAGACATTTGAATTTAATACTGAATATTCTTCAGAAAATGCATAACAATTATTCTAGCAACTACGTAAGTTTATAGGAGCAATACTTAAAATCTGTCCCTATTTTTGGCCCTTTGTCCACGCATTATTTTTGGCTTTGTCCAGATTTCTTGCTCTGGGAGGTTAAGAGGTATAATTCTGCAGCCCATATTGGTCAAAGAACCTGCAAAGACATACACAGATGCAAACACACACGCACACACGCACACGCACACACACACACACACACACACACACACACACACACACACACACACACACACACACACACACACACACACACACACACACATACTATTCTTCAAATGTACCAGCCAGGCAGAATTGTACAGCTAACATTAATTCCCCAGTGATCCATCACCATCTCCAAAGGGGAGTGTGATAGAAACCATTAGGCCCTACAATAAACTACTACTAAATATTCCCACAACATACCTTGTCACACATATATGTCTATTCCCCCCCTTAACCTAATGGCTGACTACCCTACTCTGCACGCGTGAACTGCAAACATTGCAGACTGGAACCCGAAGCCTGAAAAAAGAGGTTAGGAGCACTCTCATCCAAAACCTCTCGGTCAGGAGCCTGACATGACAGTCCACAAGTCACACCAGGAGCTCCCCCATCATTCTGTTGCTCCCAATACAGAAAACGCTTGTAAGAAAAAAAACAGAGCAAAGTGACTGATGCTCCTGGACTCCTGAAGCAAACCACAATGCCCTTAAAAGTCACGGATTCCTCATATCACAAGTGAAGTCTCAGCCATTATTTCTCAGAGCCTCCCAAGGTGGTGCAGCCTGGTTCAACAGCCCCAACTCTCTCCAACAAAGGGGCAGACAAAACCATAGCCCGTTGCTCCTTGTAGAAGCATTTTCAGACTATTAACAGGACCTAAATGACCAAAATAGAACTACTCCTTCTCTAATTAACTATTATTCTACTATTTATTTAACAAAGCACCATTTACTTTATAACCATAAACAGAAAAAAAAAATTACTATCTGCCTTACATATTATCAGTACTATCCAAATGCCTACCTGTCCACTGAATTATCTACATGTCATCCTGGACATAAGCTGGCAATGAAAACTCACACCAAAATGTGACACTACTCCCCCAACTAAAATACTATAACTCCTAAACCCTACTCTAGATCATAGGATCATAGGAAGTTACTAGGCTAACCAAGAGTTTAGCCCATGTTTAGACAAGTCAGCACCAAAAGCCCCTGTCCAGCAAGGACAAAAGTGGAATCTCAGGGATATATTTCTGTTTTCCATCCAGTTATCCAAGTTGCACTTAAAAAGGGAAAATGAGGTACTCTGTTTGATACAGAGAAAGAATATATTCTACAGATGGAGGAGTCTCTGGGAGACAAATCTGTCCCGCCAACAAGTCCTATTGATGACACAGACCAGGTTGAGGTTGTGTGTGTGGGTTACTCAAGTGGAGCTTAATTTGCAGATATGCAGCAGTTCCATCAAGATAGGGTTTGAGATCGCTTTGTATGCCAGACAGAGGTCACCTCTGAGGAGTCTGTATGAAACTGAGTAGAGGGACAGGGCTTTTATCCTATCTGTATTGGGTAGATGTTTGAGGCCCTGGATTCTCCTGGTAAGGAACCTCTATGGTCTCTCCAGCTGCTGCATGTGCTTTATGAGGTACATGCCAAATGGGGGTGTTGTACTCAATAATTGGCCTAATAAGGGAAGAATACTGGGGTGTTATGACCTTCTTGTCCCTAAATGAGATACCCTTACTTATGAGGTGGGCCATGTAGAAAGCTTTCAGTACAATGGAAGCAAAACGGTGGTCAAAAGTCAGGTTGCTATCAACCTGGGTGCCCAAATCCCTCATGACTGATTGTGTGCTTAGGACATTTTTATTAATGTGATAATATGTGGGGACATCACTCTCCCAAAGGGGATGATGATGTATTTTTTGGCATTCAGCTTGAGGTTATGTTTCTGGCACCAGTTATTTGTTTGGGTGAGACCCTCTTGGAGGATGTCCACATCACTTGGGGAATTGATGACCATGCCCAGCTTGCAGTCATCTGCAAACCTGTTCAGACATACCCCACTGGTATTGGCCTGCACCTCAGAAAAGTATATCCCAGATAACAAAGGCCCCAAGATTGATCCCTGGGTAAGCCTCTCATTACGGGCCTGCTGCTGAGGTGGCTTCCCCTATTTCATTTACGTGGGTTATATCAGTGAGCCAGTTTGCTACCCATCTGGTAACATATGGATTGATTCCTAGTTGAGAGAGTTTATCTATTATGCCCAAGTAGGGAATACTGTCAAAGGCCTTGGCCAGGTCAAGGTAGGGGGTGTGCACTGTCTTCCCCTCATCCATGGCTTTGGTGACTGTCTCAAAGAAGTCAACCATATTTAAGAGACATGACTCCCCTTGACAAAGCCAAACTGTGTGGGGTTGAGTGTTTGGAGGTTGCCAGTGTTCCTGTTAATGAGGTCCATGATAATCCATTCCATGGCCATGTAGATCAAGCTAGTTAGGCTCTAGTAAATGTGGCCAATTTGGACTCGAAGTTGGCTTTAAAGGATTTTACTTGTGCTCTTATTTGCTTGTTCAGGCTAATGAGAGGTTGCTTCCAATTAGGCACCTGTTCCTTCTTGGTCTTGGACAGCAATTTTTCCTTTTGTTATATAGTTTATTTATTGCAGATGTCCACCAGACAGGTTTACTCTTCCTTGTGGAGGATGATTTTGTCCTGTCATTTATTCCTGATTCCATGCATCTATATAAGTGCTTGTATAGTATGTTGATGTAGATTTGGACATTGGTGCCAGTTCCTATAGAGGGGAAGAAGGCTGTGAAGCTGTTTATACCATCCCTCAGGAGGTTGTACTCAGTTTTGGAGAAGTTTTTTTGTTTGACTCTGGCTAGATGGGGTCAGGGGAGATGCTGAGTTCAAAAGTGACTTCTTTATGGTTGGATCTACCTCACTTCCTCTAAAGTCCCCTCACCAATTAACCCATCACCCCCAAAGCCTAAACAACCTATCTCTTATCACTATACTTAACCCTTCTACTGTTCAATACACTCACCCCCACCCCTATTTAGCTTATTCTAACCCCCCCCTAAAGATGGCTCTGGACAAATTGGTTTGTCTCAAACCTCATTAGTGCATAACCTCAAACTCTGAAGTAATAACAGT